>NW_023645796.1:7500-36138 GCF_015228065.2 Penaeus monodon
TGCCACTTACCGCCTATAGCTCGTACTCTTACGACCAGGAACCCATCACGACTGCAGCCTCACGACCAAAATGCTCTCCCCTGCCTGACCTGGCTGCCCCGGCCTATATATATACACCTCCCCACAAGTAAAATGATAATAAGAGGGGAATCTCGGGTCAACCCAGGTGAAGGTGGCATTCCTCTCAAAAGAGGGCGATGTCTTTCCCCTTTCCGAAATTAAGATTATTACTTCTTTAAAAAGGCCATGTTGTAAAGCCTGCCATAAAAAGTAATGTAGTTTAGTTAAAATGACATGATAAAAAGAAAAACTCCATACTATATAGCCCCAGACACCATAATGTGCTCTCCAATACAGATGGATAAAAAAAGAAAACGTGGATAGAATTTTTAATCAACTAATTAAAAGACAAGAAAATATACATAAAAAAATAGCAAAGCCGATCATAAAGACATCTCTCGCCCCCACCCGTATACAGTCATTGACGGCCACATGTTTGCAAGCGGAAGGGGTAACTCTTCCATTCTATTCTCCCGTCTGATGGGTCGAGATTCACTACAAACGGACTGCAGTCATCTGTGAGGAGGGCTTAGAGTTCTGTAAGGTTATGTGACAGAGGAACCCAAATGAGGCCACCCGTGAGGCGGGAGACTTCAGGCTTAGAGGCCAAGGAAAATGAGGGGGCCCCGTTCGTTCCTTGAAAAGGGGGTGAAGGGACCAAGCTAAGGCTCAGAACCCACACGACCTCACAAGCCAACTATCCCCGGAGATGCAGGCCTACCAGGAGCGTGACCAATACGAAGATACATGATAAAAAAAAAAAAAAAAAATCCTAAAATGAACAACAAAAGCTGTGCAGAAGGCACCAAAGTAAAACAGAATTACTAGAAATACGTCAGAAGGGCTTAAGAATGATGAAAAACATGCCAGAAGGGCTTAAAACAATAAGAAAAAACTAACGTCTAAGTTAAAATACATAAAAGCTAGAATGAGGAAAAAAGTAAAAGATCATAAAAAGTAGACAGAAAAGTCGTAAAAAGCCGAAGTAAAAGCTTAAGTAAAAGACAAGTAAAAGGGTAAAGCATATATAAAAGAAACGAGTAAAAGTACAAGATAAATTAAGTAAAACTCAAAATAAGTAAAAAGTAAAAGACAAAGCACACATGGTTCACAGTAAAAGGTTGTGTAAAATGATAATACACGTCCAGCATAGATACACCTAGGCAAGTAAAAAGTGGCAGTACAACCTTGTTTCAGCCTCCACGGTGTAAATCCAGGTAAAGGTAATTCCAAAGGGTAGTCACAACACAGTCACAGTATCCACTTCATTTATTAAGCAGGTAAGGTAAAGTTAAGAGAAAAGACCTGTTGCCGGGGGGGAAAGAAGATGGGAGAGGGGAAGGATAAAGAGGGGGATCAAAGAGATGATTTAGTAAGAGAGAAAAGAGTCGGGGCTTAACCCAACATGCGGGGTAAAAGTTGGGGGCATAGCTGATAGGACAAGGACAAAGGTCAGCAAGGGAGGCCTCGCGCCATCGGTGGTTCGCTGCCTTGGCATAACGGTGACTTCGCATGAGCCAACTCACGGGTCGGCGAGGCCACCGCGCCCGGGCTGTGGATCCACTCGGCTAACGAGGGAGGTTGGGAGCGGTAAAGGTGGCCTGTCCGGCGCCATCGGGGCGCCACCGTGCACGGACTTCTCGCCCATGGCAACGGTGTGTCCCGGCTAACCGTGAGGCTGCAGGTGAGTACGAGATCGCTAATAGAGGCTACCTCCCTTGCCCGCGCGAGCAGAGATTTCTCCCTGTCGGCGCAGGACTTCTAGGGAGATGTGCTCTGGCGATCTCACACGTTTGGGTTATCAACACTGGCCATGACATCTCCTCCCCCACTCGTGTTGGCACTCCTTACGCCAAAGGAGCCACGGTCATTGCAGGGTGCAGGCAGCAGATGCCACGTGTCGGAAATCCGAAACCAGTGAGATGGAGGTAAGGATTTGGATAGGGGACGCTGGTGCTATGGAAGGATAATGAGATGAGGCGAGGGCGAGGTTGTGTGACACACGGAAAGAGGAAGTGGGAGAGGAAGGGATTTAAAAACGGGATAGGGCTCTCGTTAGGGAGTTGTTATTTAAAGAGGTAATAAAATGGGTTTTTATGTATAACAACCCCCTAAAGCTATAAACAAAACAAAAGGAGAACAAGGTTAAGAACAAGAAAATAAAATAAAACAAAGAAAATTAAAAACAACGCAAACCATAAAGCGTAAGAAATATAAAGCTTAAAAAAGTTTAGGCGAATAATTTCGGCGATCGACACCACGCGACTCGCGAGGCCCGGCAACAACGCGCACGACGCGATTGGTCGAGCCGGGCAGCAGCCGGGCGGCGAGTTGATAGAAAAGCGCCGAAGCTAACGAACTTAACTCGCTAAAAGTGTAAACCGGCCTCGTGCTAGAGGGACCGACTTGTTCGCGCCCGCCCAGGCACTACGTCTGGGGAGGTACATAATGTGCGAAGGCTACCCACCTGCAGGGAAGGAACTGTCGCCCAGCCGGAACCGTGACGATCTCGGCATTATGACCAGGCCGCTCCCATGTAAGCATGCATAGGACCACGGCGAAGTAAGGTTCGGAATCGACTCTATCACGTACCTTAACGCACTAGACTAACAGTTAAGAAATGTTAAAACACGGGGCCATGTCAGAGTGCTAAGAAGCGTATCACAGATGGGTTCCTTGTCCCCCCCAGGCACCAAGGAAGAGGGAGGAACAAAGCAAAAGTCGACGTCTAAGAGCAAGAGCGCCCCATCAAACCGAGACTGCAAAAGCATTAAACAAGTGGAGAGGAAATGGAAGAGGGTTCCAAACAGCCCACATCGTCTCCCAATCCACAGACATGCTCGAGGACATCCCTCCGCATCCAGACCAGGCTTAGTCACAGGCAGGGCCAGCTATGCTATGCTCACAGGACCAAGCTAAAGGAGCGATATCAGGCCACAAGCGAATCGATAGAATGAGCCATGCAGGCAAGACCAGCAATGCAAGAAACAGCTGGGAGGAAAAAGCCAAACACGCAATCAGAGCTACCAAAGGCTCTCCCCACCCCCAGTGGATCGAGGGATCCCGACAACCAGGATGCCCTCAAGCAGTAGCCAGGATCCCTCACAGGCAGTTGCCAGACCAGACTGTCAACGATGACAAGCGATTCTCGAGAATCTTAGTAACATGCAGGCAGCCAGCCAATGCAAGAAAGCTGGCCAGGAAAAAGCAAACACATAGTAGAGCTACTCAAGGAGGCATCCTCACCCCCAGTGCGATCAGGGATTGACTCGTCACTCCAAGGAGACCATCAAGGAGTGAGTGCTTCTCACGGAGTTTCACGCTCCGGACTGTCATAAAGTCCGATGATCAAAGAACGATGTCCTGCTGATGACACACTGGAATAGTAACATCATGGCCGCAATTCAAGATTCTGCGGGGAAATCCTGAATAGCTTTCCTCAAGAGTCACATCCGCCACCTAATAGCTGCATCAATAGTGTGCATGACATCGTCATGCTCAGGAGACATTCAGACACAGCCATTGTTCAGCTTCTGCCGGGTATCACGCACGCTGACTCGATGCAAGAGGCCGATGACCCTGTCAAAGCCAACACATTCCCTGCTCCTGCCAGTGCACAGCACGTGGGAAGATGTTGATCTTTGCCGTCGAGATTCACTGCCGGGGCCCCTGAAATTGTACAATTGTACAGCCGCCACACTGTAGTAGCTTAGACATCACCAGTATGTGCTTCCAGCAGCCACGGAACGATGATCATAGGGGAGACTTCATGCACACCACCCCAGCCTGGCTCCCTGCAGGGACGGATGTGGTGGCCGTCACATAGCCAACGTAGCTGAGACATTCCCCGAATCGCTCTCCATCAACACCAGGAGCCAACGCATGTCAGAGTGAGGGGTCCTAGACCTTACCTGCCAGTGTGACTCTGGTGGAGAGGATTGGCTGGGTGTCGCATGAGACCGTCACTAGTGACCATTATGGCACTATAACACCTCATGGATAGTGGCCCAGCCGAAATACCACACGAATCCAAGAGGAAAACAGACAGGCCAAACTGCAGGCGTTCCAGAGCGCCTTGCCGCCGCTAACTGAGCAAGCAATGAACCCACACCAGAGCTGGTCTAGGAAGCCACGAAGGAACGTCGCGTACTTCATGACGAGATTAGGGAGGTCAACCACAGGGTAAATATGCCGAAAACATTTCGAAGCAAAGAACCCCGACAACCTAGCCCTCATAAGGGAGGCTGTCAGGGACGCCCAAGGAAACTGCCAGCAGAGTGAGGCAGGAAAAGTGGCTGGAATGGTGTGAGTCCTTCAATCACCATACCACCCTCTCAGAGCTATGGCAACGGGTCAAGCGAGCCACCAGCCGCTTAGCCCCGAGATGCACGCACCACGACCCCCAGTCAGAGGCCAACAGACTGGCGCAAGAGTTCTCTGCGAGAACGAGTAGCGACAGCCTGCCAGCCTAACTGAGGGCAAGACAAGAATGCCTACAACCAGATAGACTTGCTCACATCAGAGAAAAGGCAGCCGAACCCGATAACTCAGACGTTATCTTTTCTCTGAGGGAACTAAGAGATGCATATAAAGCCAGTTGCAACACAGCCCTGGGCGCTGACGGGATCTCGTACCCCATCATTTCCCACCTGGGACTGGTAGGTGAGCTTGCATTCCTGCAACTCATCAACAAGTCCTGGGAAACTTCCACTCTACCCCAGAGCTGGAAGAGGGCTACCATAGTTCCCATCCCTAAACCAAAGGACGGGGAAGGAGCCACCAGCCTCTCAGCTGTCTGCAGCCACGACTGCCGAGAGGATGGTACTGAAACGTCTCTCGAGGAAATGAGGTACCCCCACGAACACCTCCATGGCTCACCAGGGGCAATGACACAGAGCACAGCAATCCAAGACTCTGAGCACAATAAAAATGGGCACACCCGTTGGTAGTATTTCTCTGACCTGGAGTAAGGTTTCGAATATGTGCAAGTCCTCTTACCCCATTCCCCGGAGAGGCGCTGATCCAAACAAGAATCAGAGGTTAACGCTCCCAGGCTTGGATAGGTGACTACTTCATCCAATAGAACAGAGCCGAGAAATTCCAGGTCAACCTATCACAGCACATGGCCAGACTAGAAAATGGAACGCCACAGGGATGGGTCCCTCAGTCACAAGCCCTCTGGGTTCAACCACATGAACAGCGCACACATATCCACGCTCAGCACAATAAACATGGCCATCAGTGGTGTATCCTGACCTGGGAAGATCATCTCTATGGCAGACATCTCGCCATCAGGCCTGTCTCAACTGTGACCACAGCATGCCCTAAACAAAGCCCAGCGCTTTTGTCTAGACTCCTGGTAATCCGAGAGATGTGTTGCAGCGGACAGGACTAAAGACTAAAACTCTGCAGCCAAATCCAAAGCCATGGCTCTGAGACAGAGAGTTCAAGGCACAAGTCTGAAAATCCAGGGAATGGATTTGGGTTCAGGACTACCTCTACCTTGGGGTAAGGATAGACCGGACCCTCTCCTTCCACAAGGAGGTCCAGCACCTGCTTGACCGAACAAAGGCAAGACTGTCTGTCATGAGAGCAATGAATGGAAGACGCATAGGGGCCAGACATAGAGTACTAAGGTCATTCTACGTACATGCTGTCAGGCCCATTGTAGACTATGCCTCCCTCGCTCTGATTGGCATTAAGAGAAAATACAAAGACTGACTGGAGACAGTCCAAAACGAAGCCGCCAGGGTCATTCTGGGTGCCCCAAGGTGGGCGAAGGTCCTCAACCTCCTAGTGGAGACAAACCTCCCCTTGGCCTCATGAATTGATCTAACGGCAGCACAATTCTTATCAAAGATCATCCAGGCTCCCAGGAACACAAGCCTAAGACATAAAATAGTCAGACGCCTAGAACAAGATAACGAGCTGTTTGCAAACAACTCCTGGCTGTCTCACACAGCCAGGGTGCTAATACGCCATCAGCTCACAGAACCGCTACTGGCCAAGGGCATGGACTCCATACACCCTGACTTTGTCGAAGCTCCGCCGTGGGCACAAACCTCGATAGAGTTCTCGGTCATGAGACTGACAAGCAAAAAGAATGAATATTGTACGCCTAGCCTAAAGGCAGAAACCCAGAGGGTCATTGCAACCATCACCCCTCCGGGGAGCAGAACATATTACACGGATTGATCGGTCGATCCCTTGACCCACACTGGAGGCGCCGGCTTCGCAGCAAGGGATGCCACAATATCCAATATCCATGAGGGTAACAGACAACGCCTCCTCGCTACAGGCAGAGGCAGTTGCTATCATGGGAGCACTGAGCCACGTGTCCATGAGGGAAGGACACATGGTCATACACACAGACTCCAAAGGAGCCGTCAACTGTCTTCAGCAGCACTCACCCACTGATAACATCTACCTTCTAACTACCATCCGCACACTAGCACAGAGGATTCTTGCACAGGGTAGAAGAATTATCATAAACTGGGTTCCCAGCCACATAAGGATCAGAGGCAATGAGCTTGCTGACAGATTAGCCGAAATCGGCAGGGGTATGCCCCCTAATCCCATGATAATACATCTGAGCCGAAAATTACTTAAGAGGAAGTGTACGGTGACGGCCAACTCCTTCCTCCTGCAGCTTCACAGAGAGGAAACGAGATATTCCCCCTCGGCCAGCTGGTACTCAGATGCCACAGGCTATGAACCACTGGCACTCTCTGAAATAAACAACAGAGGTACCGAAGTCATTCTGCACAGAATGCGCCTAGGTTACCACTGTGCATGGCAGATTATACAAACCATAGAACGTGAAGAGAGGTGTTGCATGCATTGCGGCGAGCCGAACGCCACACTTGTACATTACTTGGAGAATTGCGTGCACACGCAATTCCTAAGACAAAGCCCGCAGAACACAGCCGTCGTGCTGGTAAAGAGATTATGCGAGATGCTTACACCATGGCTACAGGAGCGCCTGCTGGCAATCCCACCGCCACGGTAAGCACCGAGTGTCAGACAAACAAATGAGACCGCCATAAAAAGCTGACACAGGCCGGGCCATAAGTGAAAGGCCCGGGCGAAGCCAGAACTTCGCAAATCTCAAGCAGCAGCAGCAACCGGGCCATAAGCCTCCGGGCTAGTACAGTGGTAACGTGTCGGCCTCTCATCCGAGGGGTCGGCAGTTCGCGCCCCGCCCAGGCGCGAGAAGTTGCAATTGTCGCCTGGAGGTTACTGCTGTGGCTGGGCACCACGGTGGGTAAGGACTAGGTTCAGCCGAGTCAGCACCAGCTGACACACGTGAGCGAGTCGGCATTTGTCGACACAGGCCGGGCATAGCCCGGGCGAAGCTAAGCTTCGCATATCAGACTTATCCTTATCCTTACCGGGCCATAAGTGAAAGGCCCGAGCGAAGCCAGAACTTCGCAAATCTCTCAAGCAAGCTACATTTAAAACAAACGAAACAAGGGAGGTAGGGAGGGTGAAAGGCAGGAAGGAAGATTAAGAAAGTTCACAGTGGTTAAGATGTTGCTGCCGAGCTCAAAAAACTGGCTCCTGTTCTTCGCCCCCAATCTAGCGCAAAGAAATCGCGGCCAAGGCCGCTTCTCCTTCCCTGGAGAAAGACATTGTTCTTGTCTATCCAGTCGGGCAGCCAAAGACGAAGTTTGTCGAGTTGTTTACAAACCCCCGCGCGCCACACGAGGTTCAGAGGGAGCACAGAAGCTCTCTTGTGAAGTTGTGATGACGTAACAAACTCGTCCCAGCCTATAGTGTAGATCCAGCGGAGAGCTTTATTCTGGATGACTTGCAGTTTTCTTCTGTTTGTGTGTGCTGCGAGTGTAAGTGTGAGTGGGGCGTATGTGAGAAGAGGGTGTATAATGGCTTTGAACAGGTGCAGTTTCGTGCGCGGGGCCGCACATCTAAATCGATAAAGCGATTGTAAGGTCTTATTAGCCAATGTGGCTTTTTTACTGGTATGGTAATGAAATCTAAACATGTAATCGAAGGTTACACCGAGCACGGTGCAAGAGCGTGTTATTTGAAGAGGTGGTGCAAGAGCGTGTTATTTGAAGAGGTGCTTGTAGTCTGTCGAAAGAGTTTAGATGTATTGGATCATAAGGAGGGTTGTGTCTAGGGTTTAAAAAGAGAACTTTTGTTTTTGTCGCATTAGTTTTGATAAGCCATTTGTGCTCCCACCTCGAGACGGTGCCAAGCTCGTCGTTGATTCGTCGGACAACACCAGCGAGCGAATCATGTCTAGCTAAGTGGGTACAGTCGTCGGCGTAAAGAAGCGTCAATGAATCGGGAAATGTGGGGTCGAGGAGGTCGTTTGTGTATAATATGTATAGTGTTGGGCTGATTATGCTGCCTTGAGGTACACCTGCGTGCATTTGAATGGTGTCTGAAATTTTGCCTTTAAATTTTAGCTTTAATTTACGGTCATCCAAGAAGCTGCAAAGCAGCTTCTTGGTGCACGAGGGAAAATTAAATTTTGTGCACAGTTTATACTTCAAGCCAGCATGCCAGACCGTGTCGAAGGCTCGCTCCACGTCTTTGGTTACGAGAACCGTCTTTAGTCTCCTGTCTTTGTTGTTAAGACAGTAGTTAGTCAGTATGTTCAGTGCGTCATTTGTCGAACGGTGAGAGCGGAAGCCGAATTGTTTTGAAGAGAGTAGGTCATGGTTGTCGAGATACCGCCTTAGTCGGGAGTTAATTACTTTCTCAAAAATTTTGCCTAATGTCTCTAGTAAACTAATTGGGCGGTAATTCTTGGGGTCAGTTAGGTCTTTGTTTGGCTTAGGGATAAGGGCCACTAAAGCAGTTTTGAAAGGTGAGGGATAGTAGCCAGAGGCAAGGGAAGTGTTATATAAGTGCGTCATAGCTCGTAAAACGTTGTCAGGGTGATGAATGAGTGCGTCACGTCCGATCTGAGAGGAGCCCGGAGCCTTTCGAGGAAACCTCATTATTATTTGTTTAACCTCCTCCAGCGAGATGGGGGCACGGAGTTCGCATGTGTCGTCCAGATTATCCAGGTGGATAATCTGCTCTGGTTCTGTTTCTATCCTGTGGTCTTGGCTCCAGGTGTTGATGGATTGAAAGTGATCATTAAAAAGAGGGTGGGGTTCATGAGGATAGAAAACAGTTTGCCAATGGTCATGAAAAATTTTGATAACCTCCACGGGATCTGAAATTTGATTGTTGTCCTTGAGGAGGTGAGTGAAGGGGGGGAAGTTACTACCTTTTAATTGTCTAATTGATTGCCAAAATTCCCGTGGAGTGCGAACTCTCATAGATTCTGTTTGTTTAATTAAATTTTGCCAATGAATTTTGTGGTCATTGTCAAAACTATTTATGACGTGATTTCTGAGGATAGTGAGGTCCCACCGTACTCGATGTAAGTGATTTAAATTTTGAAGGAAACGATTCCTGTAGCAGGTCAGGAGACGCTTGGTTCTCTCGCTTGGATGGAATGATTTGCGGATCTTATAGCGCTCTCGCGGTATGGCGCGGCGCATTGCTGCTGATATCCAAGCGAAAAGATGATGCCAATGCCTATCTATTTCGAGAATGTTTTCTCTTTCAAGGTTGAAGTTAAAATTTTGACTGGCAAGGTAAGATTTAAAGTCATCCCAGTCTGCTTTTTTGTACGTGAAGGATGTTGTTTCTTTGTTTAGTATAGGTGTCATTGAAAGTTTTATGATGACGGGTATGTGGTCAGAACCGAAGTTCGGGCCAGGTTGTAAGTGTGTGTGGTAGGGGAGTGCCGCTCTGTTCCCGAAAACGAGATCAGGGCGGCCCTTCCCTCTCGATGTGAATGAGGTGTAGAAGTCGGGTCCGATGTAGTGGAGTCTTTTTGTTTCGAAAATAGACAAGAGCTGTCTGCCGTGTGCGTTGTTGTATGTGTGGTTAAATGATGTGTGTGCTGCGTTAACATCCCCGGCAAAGAAGACTGGGAGATTATTATAATTAAATAATTTATTGAAATCGTGAATAGGCAAATTTGACTGGGATCTGATATAGGCAGTGGCAATCATTATAGGGCCCTGCTGGGTGAAGAGCTTGATAGCCATGAAATCAGGATGAATGAATGGAGGCGAGATGATTTCGAAATGAAAGGTGGATTTTACGAGAATGCAGGACCCTACAAACCAGCCGTTTCGTGATTGTCTTGACGTGTAGCCGAAGTGTTTAATAGCATAGGAATTAGTGATAGAGGTGGACTTTAAAAGAACGACGTCAGGACTTTCCCGGTCTAGGAAGTCGTAAAATACGTGTCTTACGTTATAAAATGATCTTACATTCACTTGAACGATTGTCAGCATGCCACTCAGAGCAGGTCGAGATGACGGTGACCTACTTTTCGTGGCGTTTGCTGCTCACGGTAACGAGATCGAGGACGAGCCCCAGACTGGGTCTCTTCGGGGTCCGGGAGGGACTCCTGGGAGAGGGAGGCACGGAATTCACGGGAATCGGCGGTCTCCCTAAGTCTCCCCTGACGGGGAGGACGGAAGCTACGTCCCTAGGGGGAACAGGCAGCGCGGTAGCCCCCTCTTCAACCTCAGGACTGAGGTCGATGTGGAGGCTCTCCCGCTGCTGGAGTCCCGATGATGGTGTGTCATGACGACGACGAGGAGTGGACGGCTCCGTGGTTTCCGTGAGCAGAGGGTCTTTTTTTTTTTTTGGTGCATGTTAAGTGGTGAAGGGAGTTTGCGTTGTGGTTGTGGTTGTGGAGTACGTGTGCATGAGAGGTAGAGGGCTGTGGTGAGGTGGTGGTCGCCACTCTAGCCTCGGTGTTGTGTTTGTTTGTGCGTGATACTCAGGTATGTACAGGTTCTCGTCTTCGAAGATTTCCTCGGGGATCACAATGCTGGGGAAACCGTTTTTTTGTAGTAGTGTTGGGAGTATGTTTGTGAATTTCTTGGCGTTGTATTTTGCAGCTATTAAAGCTACGTGTAGTATGGTCTGTATTTTGGGGTTGTTGTTAGGTATGAAGGCGTTGTTTTGGGGAAAATGAGGTGGTAGAGGCATTGTGTTTCCCGAGGGAATCGTGTTGGGTCGGTTTGTGGTGGGTGTGGATGTTTGTAAGGGTCGGAGTGTTGAAGCGTAGGTTGGGTTGTTGTTTTGTTTTTGTGCTTGTCTTTTTGTCTTAATAATTTCTTTGCGTTTGGGGCAAGACCCACTGACAGCGACATGCTGCCCCTCGCAGTTGCAACATCTGATGGTTTGTTGCATGTGGCAAAGAAGTGTCCAGGTTCTCCACATCTGCTGCATCTCTGTTCGTGTGTGCATGTGTGTTTGGTGTTGAATCTGTAGCATTTCGAAGGCATTGGTCAACCTGAATAAAGCTCTCAGGTTCCACATTATAGGTGGGGACGGATGTGTTAAACATCACAATCCCACGAGATAGGAGCCTCTGTGCCTCCTCAGGCGCAGAGCAACGGATCTTTACGATGCGTGACTCTGGGGGTTTGTAAACATCAACGACAGGACGTCGTTTTGCCGAGACTTCCGCCTGGCCCTGGATAGACTCGCACGATCGTGACAGGATGTCCTTGTCGATCTTTTTCGCACGGACAGTGCATTTAGCCTAGTCTCAGGGGAAGGGAGAGGTTTGAAGCCTTGTTCTGCGAGTGTCTTTGCAGTCGAGGAGAGGAAGCGGGGTCAGGTCAGGCCTTGGCAACAACAACTTGTAGCATATGAACTTAAAGCAGTGTGTCACGGCAACTCTGTGATGAGAGATTTTCTGGAGAGCCACTACAGGAGATGGCTCCCCAGAATATGATAATTTGATTACGTGACCATGAAGGAAATAGCACGAGGGTGATGATGAAGGTCAGGGAGGGAAAAGTTCAGCGAAGCTAATTGACAGGATGGGCAAGGGCGGTTAGGAGTGTATCAAAAAGGAAGACACACTGGGCAATTAACAGTCTTTGTGTGTTAGGGGCCCGGTCGGGTTAGGACCCTGCCGAACGGGGAATCTAACCCTTCATGGGTTAGGCCAGGCACCTCGCAGTAAAACTGCTAATGCCACAGTGCATTCGTATTTTAATTGTAAGCACTCTGGGCCTCAATTAAAAAAATTACTAGCCTCCAAAAGCAAGGTGTGCAAGATAACACCCAAAGTATCAGCCAAGGGCCAAGGTCGCTCTGCGTGGGGGTGTCAAGTGATCTCTTTACAAAGAAAACCCACTCAAAAACCTGAGACCTAGAGGTCCAGAGAGGCCCTTAAAACTCTCATAAGGGTAAAGAAACATTTAAATAAATGTAAAGGACATGTTCCAAAACACATACTGGTACCTACACGTATATAAATATGTCAAATTCCTTTCACTACCCATTTTCTATGGCATTGTATGCAATGGATGCTTCCTGTTTGGGACACCTACAGCATTCAATATTTCTGTAGCCATACCAAAATGTAGATCAATATATTATGGCAAAGTTGGCATAATAATTTACCAGTATAAATAGGAATTGCCAGGCAGCTTTTCTTCTCGTTATCAATATGAACTCACTGGGCATATCAACTGAAAATTATTTAAAGAGTTGTAACGCCATCCAAGAAATCTTGTGCCCTCCGCTATAAAGTTTTAAGGTTGGTTTCCTATGGAAAATTTTATGAGGGGATAGCGCGAACGCAGTCCCCCGCTAACAAAAAATTGCGCACTCGAGTAACCACTTTGGGTTAAATCGCGGGGTCAGCCCCACCGGAGTGCAATGGGAGCCTGTCCGGGGAGAACCGCCTTCGTGTCACGGTATCCCTGTGCCGGTAAGTATCTCCCCTAACCGTGGCCGCCCCACGTCGCCCAACTGGAACCCCACGCGCTTTACAACACTTTTAAAAAAATACCAAGTTAGCTTTTCTTTCGAAACCCTTCTAGGAAGGACACTTAGGTCAAATTTTCCAAAACAGTTCGTGAAAAAAAAGGTAAATTTGAATTCATTCAATTTTAAATTTTTCCTTACTACCGAAATTCTAGTATAAAAGAAATTTTTTCCACCAATTTCTATTATTCTACTTTTTCTTTCCCCGTACATTTTAGGAAATTTTTCTTTTTGGTGTTTTAATATATTAAAATCCACACTACACCTCGCACTTTAATGTCCCATAAAGGCACCCATAAATACGATGGAAAAAATCTACGAAAATGGGCGTATAAATGAATTTCACACGATTTTTAAACCTACGGGTATGCATTTTTTAAAACTAGTTACTTTCCAAAAATAAATCAATGGAAATAAAGGTCAGATTCCCCCAATACTATATATTTTTATATATTTTAAAATAATATATATATTATATAATATAATAAATATGGAAAAAAAACAAAAAAAAATGAACCGTTTTTTATTTCGCAAAAACTATAAAAAACTATTCCTGCATTGCAAAACAGAAAATTTAACGAAAATATTTGTCTGTGTGCGCGTAGTTTTTTTCTGCAATATGATTGCAGTACGTGCGTGTGGACCGTGTCAAATGGCGGTATATACAAGGTCCAAAATTATTGTAAGACCTTTTGGATATGGTGTAGCAGGCCCCTGTGTCTGTGGGTGTGAAAGTGGGGCCGTGAGAATGTGTTTGTATACGGGTGCGTAAGTTAAAAAGATGTTTTGTGTATTTTGAAAGACGCTAAAAATTTCCCCCATATGTATTTTCATTGAATCCGATGAATTACCAAACTTTTAAACCCCAGCAACATTTTTTTTCCCCATACAAAAATTTTTATACGGGAAAAATTTCTAAAACCCAATCAAATTTTAAAAATTTCAAGTCATGTCTTTTTTACACCCTTTTACCATACAGAGCATCACAGCAAAGTCCCAAAACCTTTTTTTGGACACTTACAAAACCCAGTTTCGCTATCGCTTTGGGCCCTTTTGGCTAGATCAAAGTGTAGTATCTGTTTTTTATCGCTTAATATCGATCGATCCCATGGGGATCTACGATTTTAAAATGATTTTTTGGAAAATGGCGAAGTGTAGGGTTTGCTCCCCCTTTCCCGGGGATCGGCCGTATGCAGTCCCTCCGGTTTGGTCCCACTCCCCCCGGGGGAGGATACAAAAATTATATTATTTGACGCAGTTAAAAAGTTTAAAATTACCCTCTTATCAGGTATTACCTAGTTAAAGAGACTAGTTGACGTTTAACGGTTTAAGTTCATCGCTGTGAGATTGCCTCAGTAATGCAGTTTAGCTAGAAATTTTACAACACTTTCTGCAAAAAAACACAAAATTAAAGGATTTCGAGAAATGGAAAATTATTGCGTACCCCAAAATTTCACCCAATCTCTCCGGAAACTATTAACTAATAAAACATATCAACAAATTTTGAATTGAATCATTTTAATAAAAGGTAGCAGATCCATTCAGCTACTGAAAAAGCCATAGCCTTCCCATCCATGTGTACTTCTTTAGTAACTTAGGGTTTTCGAAACTAAATCGTAACTATAAATTTTTATCTTGTTCCCTTTTTCATTCCGGTTTTTGGGCGTTCCTCACATAAATTTAAAAAAGGGATCAGGAATCGAGTATAAAAATTATCTAGGGCAGTCAGAATGAGGCATCCAAAGTAGACAAATCAATTTACTAAATTAATAGTTATTTAAATAGTAAGCAAAAATTATCTACATTTACGAACAAATTACTCGTTTAATCTCTAATAACAAGGTTACACTTCAGTTTATAGCAACCCTTTTAAAATTGTATTTTTGTCCCCGTATCATCGGAAATCTAAAAATTTTTAAAATACTTCTTGCTGATTGATATTAACCACTCAGCCTGTGATCCCCCTTTCTGAACCATCGGTAAACGGTCAGAACGGTCATCATACTCTAAAACACAACATTTGAGGCCGCCCCCCGCTCAGAGGATTACACTAACAGTCCTCATCGTGGTTGATATATCCGAGAATCTTGGCGGAAACCGGGAAATCGCTCTTCTTTTTTTCTTGTGGTTTTCGGGTATAAACCAGCGGCATGGGGCCCAAGGCTATTAAACCTGGCCCTTTTCTTCTATCAATCTATTGGTTTTAAAAAGTTTTGTCTCCTTGGGAAAAGCGTTACTTACTTATTTTTTTTTTTTGTCATTATAAAGTTGTTTTGGGAAAATTTTATCTTTTAATCTGAAAAATTTATTATATTTGTCTCTGGTTTTTATAGTTTGACATCTGTTAATATGTGATCTTTTGTGGGTTAGAGCTCTTCTGGCATTGTGGAGGGTATTTTTTTTCTATGTTGTCAATTTTGTAGCGTTGACCCTAAGGCGGTTTTTTATTATTCTTAAACCCCTAGTTCTTGCTTTTTTGTTTTTGCAAAAGTTCTCATTGTGACGTTTTTTTTTAAAAAGGGCTTGGGGCCTTTTGCGTATGCGAGCGCCTCGGGAAAATCTGGTGCCCACCATGGAATCTTGCGCTTACTTTATCATAATGGTTCTCCAGCAATTTCGGTTGACGCTCCTTGTGAAGGCGACCCACCTCCCTTTTTACGTAAATTTGGGGGTGCTAAAGGCGTTTCACTGTGTCGCATGAAATTCAATACAATAGGAAGATGTCGCCCCAAACGATCGTCAAGGTTTTCCACAGGCATTGCTCTATGATAAAGAGCCCAATGAAGGTAAATAAAGCTAAAATTACCGGTATTATCGCCACCCGCCGGACTACCATCTTAGGGGGACCAATCAGACTCTTTAATCACTTAATTTTTGCCACCTCTCCCATCCACCCCAGGGAACTCCATAACGTATAGAGCATAAAACACCTAAAATTACTTTTTTTGGGGCGACATCCTGAGGAGAAAAGAGCTCATAAGATTATCACATTATCAGGTGGAAAATAAGCGACATATATTCAGATACGCCATAATTTTACTTTGCTGCGAAAAATTCAAAGCAGAATCAATATCACTTAAATAAAAGGGAGCTTTGGTGATGTACATGGCGCTCCGCCCCCACCACCTCACGATTTTCCCGAATAAAGGTATTTCCCTCATGAACGCCTCGTCGGGGACAAAGTGTGTTAAGGCATTCTTAGAAAATAATATCGGGAGCATAAGACGAGGTTTTAAATTAAGGTCATTACTTTAAAAAAAAGCCCCGGGCTAGTCAGTGGTAAGTGTCGCCTCTCATCCGAGGGGTCGGCGGTTCGCCCCCCGCCCAGGCGGAGAAGTTTCAAAGTCGCCTGGGGGTTCGCTGGGCTGGGCCCACAGCGGGAAAGGTTTGGTTCAGCCGAGTCAGCCCTGCTGCCACGGAGCGATCGGCATTAGCGTCGAAAAGGGCCGGGTCCCCCAGGGGTATACCCCGGGGGGGGCTAAAAATGCATATGGGTTTTCTTACCCTTTAATCAAGATTTCAAAGTTTCATGATAAGGGTCGATGGAAAATTATTTTTTGGGGGGTTTGGGAAGTCCTTGTCCGCCTTTTTAAATTTTTCTTTTTTTGGAGGGAGCGCCCTCTCCCTCGATTCCCGGGGACCTCTTCGGGAGGTTCAGAGAAGAAGCCTCCATGCGCCCTCCTGGGGGGAGAGACTCACAGATTGCGATGCTACTCCTCGAGAAGCCGATCGCGAGCCAGACGAAGCCCTTTACAGGGTCGCCCGGACGGGGAGGTGCGACCCGAACGTGATTCGGTATCAGCCCCCCTTTGGATGTTTATGGGGTTGATGCAGTCTTTGACGACCAATTTGAAATTTAATACTTTAATTTTGTTCTTTTCTTTTTGAGTTACAATTTCTTTACCTTAGTCAAGCTGTGACTGAATTATTGCCCTAGGGGTGATGTTAGTTACTGCTGCAGATAGGTGTATGGGGTTTTTGTGTGTAAAAATTTCCTTTTTCCTCTTATTTCAGAATAACTAATTCTGCTTTCATAATGCAAACCCCCCCCCCCCCGTCTCCTTCTTCAGGATGCTGTCTCGCAGATCCTGATGATGGGGACCCCCAAGTTAGCCTTGGAAAAATGGCTATACTTGATGGTGTCGGGCTTAGCACATTTACGGAAAACACATTACTTGATCTTTTAAATCTCTTAAAGTTGGGGGCCTTTTTTTTGGCACTATTCAATGCAGGGGTTTTTGGATGTAAGGTTGCCCGGGGACACTTTAATTTAAAACATTGACAAAACGGGGATTTATTAAAGTAAATATAAAAAGCATTTCACTTCGTTACACAAACCCCAGATTGGGAGGTGCAACCCAGTACCTTCTAGTCCCGGCCCCAAACCCCGGAAAAGGGGGAAAGGGTTTTGTGACGGAAGGGCATCCGACGTAAAACTGTGCCCCAAAATCCAAAAAGAATCAGGCGGAACATTATTTCAAGATAGGCTAGGGGCCCCCCCGAGGCGACGCGCGAGGACACCCCCCCAACTCGTGGAAATGGCAGGGGCTCCGTATCAAGAGCGAATACGGCAAAAGAATTAGCTCATAGGGGGGGGGAAGGCAAAAGAAAGAAAATGAGACGATAGGTTTTAAATTTAACACGAATTGGGGGAGTTGACACGAGGAGCCAAAAAAAAAAAATGGGGACCATGGAGAGGAGAAAAAGGGAAGAATCAGTGCTTGCAGGGGACAAGGGAGGGGGTAGGCCAAAGAATTGGAAAAGGATTTAAACGTTCTACAAGGAGACGATGGAAGAAAGAACGGAGTTGGGAAATTGTTTTGGGGAAGGAAATCAAAAGGGGGTACTAGAAGTGACAAGATCTTCAGACCCAAACCGGCTTAAGTGGAGTTTTAAAATGGGGGTGAACATATGAGTGGTATGCGGCCCAACAAGGTTGGCGACGAAGAGAAGGAGAATTTTTGGGGGGTTGGACGAAGAATGGAAAAATTCCAGCGGGAGAAAAAATATGGTAGGGGGGGTTTTAATGGACACGTGGGGGGATAAAAAGGAGAGAAAAAATGGGCAAATTTTTGGTTTGGTACTAAAATGATGGTGGGGGGGAACTCGTGACATTCGCGAAGGGATAATTTGTGGGTCGTTAACACGTTTTATAAAAAAGCCCCTGGCCCAAAAATCACCTACCAAAGTGGAAACACTCAGTCACAAATAGATTTCATCCTCGCCGCTATATGACAAGAAACGAAAGCTGTAAAGTAATTTTGGGGGAAAACCCTCACAAACCAACCGACCAGTCATTTTCACATTTAATTGTGAATCAAAACCCCCCAAAGAAGTCAAAAACCCCGAAAATCAAAAGGGGGGAAGTAAAAAAAGCGCAGGCAAGATGTTTACGATAAGGTTAGAGAGACCCCAGAAAGACGAGACAGGAAAAGAGGTGTGACTGGGAAACAAACGCAGAAGACTGGGGGTTGGGAGAGAAAGTCTGTGGCAAAACCTCCCGGAAAAGGCAAAAGGGTGGAAAAAGGGGGCGTGGGGGTGGTGTGTGAAGCCAGGAAGAATTAGGGAAGGAAGCAAAAAGAAAAATCTTTTAAAATCCATCTGAAGAGAAAAAACCCTTTCTACAAAAAAAAAGAAGGAAGCTAAAAAGGGGTTTGGGGAACCGAAAGGCAGAGTATAACCCAAATCTAGAAGACCTTGATACAACGAAGGCGAAAAGGTATTAGAATTGCAAACAAAGGGACAAAAACTCGAAAAAAAAAATCTTCAGACAAAAAGGAAAGAACGATGAAAGGGAAATTTTAACAAATTGAGGATTTCTGGAAAAGGGGGGGTTGTATTTATGAACTCAGGGAAAGAAGAAAACCCAGGGGAAGCACGTGAGGGGAAAAAGTTGGGAACCTGGTGAGGGGAAACCATACGACGAGAGGGGGAAAAGCGAAGGGAAATGAAAGGTGGAAAAGCAGTGGGGCCAATAATTTTTCAAATTTAAGATGGGAAAGGCCCTTTGGGGAAGAAAAGGAGTAATTCCTGTGTCTGCTCAACAAATTTTCGATGAGAAAAGATCCCCGAGGTTTGGGGGAAAAGCATACTCGTCCCTAAATAAGAACAAAGGGGACATCGGCCTGTGGTAACACCTAGGCATAAAACTAGGCCCCAGCATGAAATTATTTTAACGTATGATTGAGCACCGCTAAGGGGGTGTGGGGAAACATGAAGAGCAGTTGGATTCATGGGGGAAATCCACTCCCGATCCTTTTTGCGCGAGGCAAGTGCAGGGAAAATACAGAGAAGGTCACAAAGAGCTGCAGGATATTCACGATTGGAGAAGCTACGACAGGGTCCACGGGAAGAGATGATGTGGTGTATGAGAAAAGAAGAACGTCCCCGAGAAGTACATCCTGTTTTGCAAGACATGTACAAGGAAAAGAGACAGGGTGAGGTGCGGGCAGGGGCAAAAGAGCCTTCATGGGGGAAAGGGTTGCACCGGGGGGCGGGACTTAGCCCGTTGTGTTTGCGATCATCATGGATACCCTGAAGACGACATTAGGAAGAGGCCCCAGGAGCATGAGTTTGCTGAGAGTAGTCTTTTTTCCCAAGAGAAGGGAGACTGGAAGGGGACCTGGGGGAGGGGCACAATGGATTTGGGAAGAAGGAATGAAAATGTCAAGAGCAAAAACAGAGACATGTGTTTAAAAGGAGGAAAAGGGGGGAGGTACTGATGGCGACCAAAGGCCAGAAGTAAACAGAAATTTGTATTTTGGTATTGCTACATCGGATGGAGGGTCGACAAGGGGATAGCAGAAGGTCCAATCGGTGGAAAAATTGGAAAAGAATGTCTGGAGTTTTGCGACAAAAGGGTACCCATAAAGTGAAGGGAAAAATCACCAAAAAACCCCTGACCAGCCCCAAAAGCGGAGGGTTAGAAACAGTCCCCCAAACCAAAAGTTAATGAAGAGATTGGAGGGGGCTGAAATGAAAATGGTAATGGGGGTGTGGTTTACTATGAAAGACAGGGGAAGAAATGAGGGGCCCGGGGGAAAATGGAGTAACAAATGTCGGGGGGGGGGGAAGCAGAAGAGCGAATTTTAGGTGGTATGGGCATGTAAAAAAGAGAGGGGAATTACGTGGAAGAGAATGCTTATCTGGAACCACCGGGAAAAAGAGGAAGGACGTCCCCAAACAACGGTGGAGGCAACAAAGGCAGATATGCAGTCCCCTTTCGAAAGGAGTTACATCAGGACGAAGGACTTGGAAGAAGTTCTATCCCCCAGGCCCCATACTAAATGGGAAAAGCTCGAAGAAGAAGAAAAATTTCGTTCACAAATTCCATCCCCTTTTGGTATACAAAAAACGTCCACACATCTTTGGGCCCTTTATGCTCCGGAAATTTTACTTTTTTCCACGTCCTCAAAACCCCGGAAAGATTACTCCCTTACAGGTATTTTGGGCCTATGGAATAGTTCTTTAAATCGAAGATCAGAAATTTTCTCACCTTAATAAATCCTTTAAACTGGGTTTTTTGTACTTAAAAAAAAAGGTTCCATCTCGCATTTTTTGAAAATAAAAAAAGCCCCCTCCCTTGACCATCAACGACTTTTGATATAAGGGGGTTCACGTTCAAAAGCGATCGATTTTTATTTACGCATTTTACATTCGAAACCTTGCGTTCCAGTGGGGATTTTTAAAAATGGTCTTCTGTTGTCATTTGTGGGTTGTTCATAGTCGAATTGTCAAAGATGGTATGAATCGCCTCTCCTCCTTTAGAAGAAGGGTAGCCGGGTATCATTCTCAGGGTATTGGGCCAGGTCCGACCCTTGGGAAACCCTAGTCCTGAAGGATTAAAAACTCCCCAACTTTGGGATCAAACCAAAAAAAGTTAAAAGAATAGGGAGTTTTCGGTCCTCTACCCCCCCATGGAAGCCCGGTTGCCGAAAATTTCCTAGAGAAAGGGCGTAATTCAAAGGACTCCGGTGGGCCCGAAAGCATATTAAAGGGGGAAATTTTGAATAGAAAAAGGGCCAAAGGCCCCCCCCCCTATTGGGCCTCCTACCCCGGGTCAAACCCACAATTCACCTAGTGTAAAGTGTTGGGTGTGTACTGGGATGGGGGGTATATGTGTTGGTTTGGTGTGTGAAGTCTGGTACTATGCTTTTTTGTGTACAGAGCCCCCGTGTTCATAACGTATGGTGTGTGAATGAACATCAAAACGTTGTGGTCCCCATGTTACATTGTAAACATGAGCGGGATTACATGTGTGTGCGGAAATTTAATGGGGCACAAGTATAGTGTGTAATTAGTCATGCATGTGAAAAAATGGGGCGTTATTGTTGGGGGAGTGTGTGAATGTATGTACAAATTTGATGTTTACAGCTAGTTTTGGTGCAGGGGGGGCGATGTTGCACAGGTTGTGTTGTGTGTGGTGTGGTTTTTGGGGGGTTGTGTGTGTTTGGTGTGTGTGTGTTGTGTAGTGGGGTGTGTGTACGTGTGTGTGTGGTGTGTGTGTGTTGTGGTGTGTGGTGGTGTTTGTGGGTGTTTTTGGTTTGTGGGGGTGTGTAGTGTGTGTGTGTGGGGTGTTAGTGGGGTGGTGGTGTAGTGTGGTGTTTTTGAGTGGTGGTGTGTGTACGTTGTGTGTACGTGGTGTGTGTGTGGTACGTGTGTGTGTGTGTTGGTCGGTGGTGTGTGTGTGGAAGTGGTGTGGTGTGTGAGCTTTGGGTGTGTGTGGTTGTGGTTGTTGGGGGGTGTGTGTTGGGTGGTTGGTGTGGTGGGTGTGTGTGTACATAGTGGTAATTTTGTAAAAATTTTGTATTTTTACGCATATTATAGGTGCTAGTGTGTGGGCATAGTTGAGTGGGTACTGTTGTGTGGTGTGTATGGTGTGTGTGTGTGGTGTGTGGTGTGTGTGTGTGTGTGTGTGGGTTTTGTGTGTGTGTGTGCATGTGGGTGTGCATGTGTGGGTGCGGGTGGTGTGTGTGTGCATGTGGTTGTGTGTGATGGGGGTGTGGCTGTGTTGTGTGTGTGAGGGGGTTGTGTGTGTTTTGCATGTGTGTGTGTGTTGCATGTGTGGTGGTATAGTGTGTGATATGTGTGGTGTGAGTGTACGGGGTTTTGACATGTTGGGTGTGGTGTAGTTGGGTACAGTTGTGGGGTTGGTACATGGGTGTGGTGACAGTGTGTGGTGTGTCAGGTGTGTACATGTTGTGTGGTGTGCGTGTGTACATGTGTGGTAATTTGTGGTGTGTGCGTGTGTACATGGGTGAGGTGTGTGTGTACATGTGTGTGGTGTGTGTGTAATGTTGCTGGGTTGTGTAATGTGGTGTGGTGGGGGTAATGTGTGTTGTGGGGTTGTACATATGGTTGTAGTGTGTGTGGGGGTTTGTGACATGGTTTTGGGTGGTACAGTGTGGGGGTGTGTACTGTGTGTGGTGTGTTTTTGGGTGGTGGGTGTGTACATGGTGGTAAATGGTTTTGGGGTGGGGGTGGGGGTTGTGTGTCTAGTGTTGGGTGTGTGTGTGTGTGACATGTGTGTTGGTGTGGTGTAATGGGTTGGTGTGGTGTATGGGTGTGTAGTGTTTTGTGGTTTGGTGTTGGTGTGTGTGTGTGTGGTGGTGTTGTGTTGTGTGTATGTGTGTGTGTGGTATGTGGGTGGAATATTGGTGTGGGGTGGGTGTGTGTGTGGGTGCGTGTGGGTGTGGTGGCGTGTGCTGTGGTGTGCTTGGCGTGGGTTGTGTGGGGTGTGTGTAGTACAAGTTTGGTGTGTGTGGTTGTGTGTGTACGTCCATAGTGTTGGTGTGTGGGGTTGTGTTTATTGTTGTGGTGTGTCTGTGTTCTGTGTGTGGGGTGTTTTGGGTGTGTTGTGTGGGTGGTGTGTGTGTGTGTGGGTGTGGGTGTGTGTGTTGTGTGTGTGCGGGATGTGTGACATTGTGTGTGTGTGGTGGGGTTTTTGTGTGTGTGGGTGTGGTGTTGTGTGGTGGTGTTTTTGTGTGGTGTTGGTGCGTGCGGGGTGTGTGCGTGCGGGAGGGTGTGCTGCGGGAGTTGTGCGTGCATGGATTTTGGTGCTGAGGGATGGTGTGGGCTGGAGTGTGTGCGGCAATTTGCGTGCTGGAGGGTGGGCATGGGTGTGTGGTGCTGGTGTGTGTGCGGCATGGTGGGTGCTGCGGGGTGTGCGTGGTGGGGTGTGTGTGTGTGTGGTGTTTTGTTTTTTGTTGTGTGTGTGGTGTGTTTTGGGTGTTTTTTTGGTGTATGTGTGGGGTGGTGGTGTTTGTGTGTGTGTGGTGGTGTGTTTTGTGTGTGTGGGGGTTTGGTGGGGGTTTCATGGGGTGGATATGGGGTGTACGGTGGTACGGTTTGGTGGTGTTGAAAATGGGGTTTTTGGATGGTGTACATGGGGGGGGGATGTGTACACGGTATATGGGTGTGATTGGTATAGGGCGGGTACGTTGTGTGGGTGTAGTGAATGTAAAGCGACATATAAAAATTGATAATTGGCCGAATCATTTTTCTTGTTTTCAAGCATCTTTTTTCGGTACCATGTTACACTTGTAAAAAAACCCATTACCCCGATGCCCTTTATATCACATACATGCGTGTTTCCAGACCCAAGGTCGTGCGACTGCGGATACTTTGGTGCGATAAGGGAGAACATTGATTTTGGCCAAAATTTTATTTTTGGGTTTAAGACCTCATTTCAAAAAAAATAGTGATAATGTAAGCAGTATAGTAATAGAATAGAACGCTACAGTTGTTAAAAATATTTTAAAAGATGAAATTTAATTTTCAGTATATAGATAAGATAGCTGGAAAGAAAAAGGTAAGTAAAGATGATTTAGCGTGATCGTAATTAAAGGGAACCGCAACGGAAAGGCTTTTAGCTGCGGCACCTAAATATTATATTGGAGTAAGAAATAATTTGAAAAAAACATCGCTCGTCGGTATAAAGCGTTATGAAAAAAAGGGGTTTTACGATCTCACTGGTGCTTTCGCAAATAGGGAACACTATTCGCTTTTTACCCCCTCCCCCAAAAATACACAATACGGGGATGGTCCCCTGCGAGCATTTATTCGGAAGTAATTTGTTTTACTGGAAACAAGCAAATTTTACGAAGCAGTTTCCCAACGGGAAAAAAAAAAAATTAAAAAAACAAAACGACCCACGGCACACGTAAATACCATTGTTTAACAATAAATAGGGGTAACGTAAACAATTCACAACACATCAAAAAACTCACCGCCAAGACGGTAAAAAAGTACTAAAAAAACTAAGGATTATGTGAGTTACCCTTCGTAGTTTTTCTTTCTTTCCCGATAATGGGGGCGGTGATTTTTTACTTTTCAGGCCTTCAGCAAATAGAAAACTCGTTTTAAATAACTTGCCCCCCGTTTCCCCTACATAAAAGACTAAACCCCCACTTTATGATTCAGAAGCAATCCACTCTTTAGAAAAAAAATTACACCGTTTTGAGAAAACAATTAATTCCGTTTTCCGTAATATCTTTGTAAAAAGTATCCCATTGACAAAAAACAATACGTTTTAAAACTTAATTCGATCAGCATTGACATTATATGTATGTAGCGTTCACAAAACTACTGGCTTGAAATTCATTTTTACCTTTTTTTAGCAAAGGGCAATGACAAATTTCCCGTGAAAGGATTTAAAGAAAAACCCCCTATGACATTCGTCCCCAGGAGTTTTTGTAAAAACTGCCGAGGGAACGACAGTCCGGTGTTTCATGGTAGACTCGGTTCTGACGCTTCATTTGGTATTTTTTAAAACATTGTCGTAGATATGAAAAGCTGAAAACATTTAAACTTGTATGCGTGGCGTGGTGTGTGGTGTGTGTGCGTGGCGTGTTTCGTCTAGTGTGTGCGGTGCCTGTAGTTATGGATATGTGTAATATTATAATTTTGTTTTGTTATATATGTGTATATGTGTTATATTATATGTAAAAATATAATATATATATAATAATTATTATATATATATTGTCAAAGGCCCGACTTATGGTAGAGGTAGAATGGTTTTTATGTAACCGCATAGTAAAAACCCTATAACCCTAGAATTGGATTTTCAATGGTTGTATGGTAGATGGAAGGTAGTTCGGGGAACCCAAAATTCCATTGAAGCTACAAGTGGATGTTTACTATGGTTTTGGGAAAAAGCCTTTAGGTTTTTCAGGGCCCCTATAGCCCCTTTTTCCGGGGGCATAGGGGTTTATAATCTGTAGGGGCCCTTTTAAACAAGGGAACCCTTGGCTCGGGGGTGGGTTTAGGACAGTCAGGAGGGCCCGGGGGGCTGCGTGGCACTTGTGCCACAGTTCGTACCAAAACCGGGCCCCTAAAAATGGGGTTTGGCGGGGTTTTTCTTTGGGGATTTACCGAAATTCCGGGTTTAAAAAAAGTATGAATTCCGTGGGGACCATTTCGAAGTAGACGAGACATGGGCTACGTCTTCTTTTTCTCCAAGGGGGGAAATTTGGGCTCGTAAAGGACGAGAGAAATCCTTTTATAAGTAAGTACACTTTTTAAAGACGAAGTTTTTTATGGTTTAATAAACCAATTTTGATAATTTCGGGAAAAAAGTGAAAATACAAAAGGGGAAACACACCCTAAAATTGGAGTATTTTTTAAAACAAGCACGAGCCCCCCTCGGGGGGGAGGGGAAAAAATCTTTTTATCCAGTGCCCTTTCGCAGGAATATATTGGGGGTTTATTCCAATTTTTACCCACCCTTTCTCCAGGGAAATGTTTTGGGGTGGGAAGAGAAATATAAACCCCAAATAGAGTTTTAGGTTTGTGGTGGGAATATTGGGGATAAAAATAGTGTTTAATAAGATATAATACATTTTTTTAAAGCAATCTTTCTCAGAAGAGCAGCTCTGTAGACGACGAACACCAAAGGAAGAGTGTGTGTTCATATGTGCGTGAGTACGTGACGTCACGAGAGCGAGCGAGAGCGTGATTGGACGCCAGAGCAGGGTATGAGTCCGTGAGAGGAAAGAGTGAGGCTCATTGGCTCAAGTGAGAAAGAGGAAAGAAAACGGGGTGTGAGTGGCGCAAACGCGTGAGGGAAGCGTGACGTCACATAAAGAGGAGGAGTTTATCAGTCTGAGAGCGGTGACAGTGGAGTAAGGATCAGCGCGGATCGAGCCTCCGCTGTAATGAGTCCTAGTAAATTTATGCTGCTGGAGCGCATGAATGCATGAACCAATAAAATATTTCTTTTTGATATATATACCTGAAAGTAATTTTTGATTGAATATACATAAGTAATTAATGCATGCAACTTGATATAATTTTAAGCGGTTATATATAAATCATTGGTCTTTAATAAATTTCTTGCAGGTGCAAGTGTTTAAAGTGTTTTATAGGGTAAAAGTGTTAGAAGTGTCTTACTAACATATCACAACAAAACTTACCGACCATTCCAGGATATATATTTCTGATATTACATTGATTGTGGCTCTCTTGATTAATTGGTTTAAGGTAATAATTTTGTTCCCTCAAAGTGAAAGTGTTGTGCACTGGGAAATATTAAGTAACTAAGTAGTACCTGTGTTCAGTGACTTTGAAAAAAAAAGACAATAAAACGCAAGAGAGTTGCGAGAGCCGTTGGCTTGACTATTGTTGTTTTATGAATTTGCAAGTAGGCTGCAGGGCCGTTTGGTACGCTTGCGATTCAGAAGTGATATAAAACAAAAAGGATACACCCAGGACACGAAAATTTGCTACTACAGGTAGTGTGAGTGTGGCAAGAGGAAAAACCGAGGTATACAGCTGCGACGGGAGTGGGTTACCAGATCTCGGACGTGGCAGAGACGTTGAGAATGGAACAGAATTGAGATCTGAGAGGAGGGAAATGCTGAAGTACAGCTGATCGCGAGAGCGCTCGACTTCGGTCCAGATCGTGGAGGCGTAAGGGACACAGGAAATGGTCGAGAAAGCTGTGCCCTGTCAAAGGAAGGAGAGCTGACAGGAGGAATGGATCCCGTGTTGATCGAAATAGAACGGACCGCACCAGATGCGCGAAGGAATTTGCAGTCAGCCACCGACAGGGGAGAAATATGTTGCGAGCGCAAATGATGACCCAAATATTCTTTGATATATATCTGCGAATGATGAATAGATATGCAGCATATCAAATTACGGTTATAAATCATGGCTAAATTTCTCAGTCAGTGAAGGTAAGAAGGTTAGAGGATGAAAATACCAAAGATGACCACAGATATATAGTACGAAGTACATCGATAGGCCTTGAGAATGTTTAGGAAAAGCTAGGTCGAAATGATTTCACTCGAATATTTAAGATAGTAGACCTTTTCAGTGGATGTCTTTCAACAAAAGCAATAAAACGCAATGCGAGCGTTTGGCTACTCTACTTGTTTTTTGGGGATTTAATGCTGGAGGCTTGTGCTTTGGATAAGTGAATACAAAAAGATAGGATCCTAGAAGAAATAGGGATATACCAGAGGAGTGGTCAAGGAACCATATCAGTACACTGCAATGCAGTGGAAGATTGAGGGCAGGAGGTAGAATGGACAAATGAAAGCAGAAGGTGAACGAGATTACAGTTCCAATCGAACTTCTTCCGACCTGAATTAAAACAGGTGATACGGGAAGGTTCGGTTGGCAAACTGTAAAGAAGAGACAACCAAGGAAACTCGAAGAGAGATCCCTCTGGGCAGAAGGAAGTAATACTTCTGTGATGTTCAGGGTTGGAATAACACCATCCCAAAGGATCGATGCTGGAGCCTCAAGAAAAGAGGCTACCAGCAGGCGGGAGAACCAAGGTTGGCCAAGGGGTTCAACATTCACGTACGTCGAAGTCGACAGGAGCCAGACCCAAGAACCCCGCAAAGCTTAAATGTTTCCTCTGTGAAGAGGAGGGACATATGGTCATAAACTGTCCACTGAAGAAAAGTTATTATGCTAGCAAAGAGTCAAAAACTCTTCGGCTCCGTCCCAGGGGACGGCAACGAAAAGGAATAAAAGTAAAAGATAAAATGGTACGGGCAGGAGTTGAACGCCTCATCATTCCTATTTTAGCGTCTTCTCTTCCCAGATACCTAATGACTAAGGTAAAGGTACCTAATAGTCGAAAGTCTTTTACTGCAGTTTGGGACTCCGGGGCGAGCCCAACATTGGTTAAGTATTCTATGTACAGGGAGCAGGAGGAGGTGAAAGAGAGGGGCCACAAGGATCCAAGGAACCTTCCTTCTCCGCTTGAACCACGTGAACTGCTCGTAAGTGGAATACTTGAAGGAGAACCGGTGAAGGCACTAGGGGAGGCCCAAATGACCTTCAAAATGGGAGGAAAGGTTTTCTCTCATAAATGCTATGTATTTCAGGACGAGATCATTAACTTTCCAGGGGATTGTGATGTTCTTGTTGGTTCGTCCTTAATGCACCAGTATAAATTACTACTAGATTTTGATAAATGGAGAATTTGTCAAGGATCTAAACTCCTGCAGAGAGGTATAATAAACCAGGAGGGGAACAAACCGGTTAGATCACCTCGGGTGGCGAGGAGTCACCCAGTGAATGAGATTCTGGAGGACCAGAATAAGGAATCTAAGGAAGATTCAGTAGAGGATCAAATTGACTCTCATGAATATGCAGTGGTTTCGTTGGAAACTATCACTGTACCTCCAGGTAAGGCAGCTGTATTACCAGGGTGTCTTAAAGAAAAGGTGGAAAAATGGAGGATGGAACTCCAATAATGGTAGAGGAAATCCATTACAGAGGATTGTG
>NW_023645798.1:0-7947 GCF_015228065.2 Penaeus monodon
CATTCCTATAATCGTGTAGTAATTAAAGGTTTGACCGATACTGACAACCTTAACGAGTGGATACGCAAGTGGTTCAGTCACACCCCACACCCTTGACAATCATAGGCGTTCTTCGGGCGGCCCACAGTCAAACGCAAAGGGTCTAATGACCAAGACGACCTAACCGAGTCGGCGGTGAGTATATCTCCTGTCAGCGACGGAGGCAAAAGGGAGCGCGCGGCGCTGCAAATAGCACGGGAGCAGACATCCTGAAAACTACCCATTCAACAAAACGTCTACGGACTACAAACAATACGCCACGGTTTACGAAAATGTAAATTACTACAACCTTGGGCTGTCCGAAAGAAACCTTCAGAGACTAGCAACTCACAACGCTGCAAACCACCTAAGTTGGTCGGTGACCTACAAATTTATTAAGGAACAAAAGCGCGTTCAGGAGCTTATGAGATCTACAAGCAGGATCTACCCGTGACAACCTTATTGAATTTTCTTAAGGCTAAGAAAACCTCGGGAATTAAATCGCATTTCAGAAATGAACCTTGAAAGTTCTCTGCAAAGCATTAACAATAACACATCATGTCGAGTCTGGAAAAAAATTATCGAATTTCAGCAACCACTACACCCCGGAGTTCATAGTCCTCTGGCCCAAGCAGATGGCTCCTTATCATGGGCGGGGAGCGTCCAAATTGAGCTCACTTCCCACAAATATGCAGATCACCGTAGTCAATCGACGATTGCACGCCACTTTGCCTTAATGGGATGTTCTGATATACCCCCCAACTTTTGTAATCCTGATGTGGCCTGAACCATGCACGGATCAAAGGAAGTGTCCGCCCCAGGAGGAGGATGGAGTACCTGGTGTCCTCCGCACGTAGAGCTTCAGGTTACCTGGTAGCCCCTGTTGCACCTATGCAGGTTAGTTTGTCACAATGATTCTGCCTGCGCCCGGGACACGGCAGTCTAATCATCCCTAATAAACGAGCGAACCGGAAAATACGACCCGTTTCATTAACCGCAGGTGGATTCAAGTGCTAGAAAGGTCAATTTTGAACAGACTCAGGTACATGTCATGGTGCTATATCTCACAGACTTAACTATTGCGATCGGGACGAGCAACAACATTGCTTTGCGAGTTTGTCACCGCTGAGACAAAAGCCACTGGTGGGACGGGAAGGAAGGAAGGCAGCTTGGACATGGCACCGAGAAGGACCGAGACAATAGGAACTGGGCAGCCGGGGAGATACTGAAGGGGGGAAGTGGCGAGGAGGAGAGCGGCAGGGCGGATGAGGGACAAGCCAGCGGGGAACGGGACAAAAAGAGAAGAAGGGCGCAGCCCAGGCGGGCAATGGCCTCATGCACAAGCGGGGCGATATCCCACTGGGATGGTGATCCATGACAGGAGGCATGACTAATGCGCAAGCGCGCAAATGAAATCAAACAATGCCGCAAGAAGCAAGGGCACTGAGGGTGGTCCGGGCCGCTGAGGAAACATGCTCTAAACCCGTAGCTCCCCCCGCAAGGTGTCGAGAGAGGGTTTTGTACCAGACTTGGAAGAGCCCAGTACGATTCGCGGGTGATGTAAGGGGAGACTGTCCTCCTGCTAAGAAAGAATCGGGAGAATGGAACCGGTGAAGGCTTGGGCGGAAGAGACGGAATCAGGGACGCGGCTAACGGTTTTACTTCTGTTATATGGTCAGTTGTAACGACCATGCACGGCCCTTGTTGCAGTGTACGATCAAGAAATTGTAGTTTGGAGGCATGCCAAAGGAGCTATGAGGATTATCTCGGCGCCCGAGAAAGCAGGATAGTAAACTGCATCAGAATTAACTTACCATCCTTTTCTGATAGAATAATATTTTTTCCACATATTTGGGGTGCAAAGCTCTGATGGGAACCCTCCGTATCCTCATATTTCCAAAAACACTGCAACATAAAATCACGCAAAGTAGACGTGGTCAATTCACCACCCGCGCCCTCTGATGCACAAAATCTCTCCTGAACATATTAAACCATGTTCCAATTAGTAAACTCCCCAATGTCGCTTCGCATCCCCAGGTCAACATCAACTTGTCGTGCATTAATGTTCACCACACAAAACTGTGCATAATTGTGTGTTGACGACCCACTTTTCGCTCATGCAACGGTACGAACACACAGATCTACGGTTATGATGCATATGAGTTTTACGCCGACGGATCCGTCCAGTCTAGTTACAAGCTGGTGTGCTTGCGCTGTATCCAAAAATGGCTTAACTAACACCAAGTTCAATCTGAGATGGCAACACGACACAAGTGAGCTGGCTAGGTATACTCCTCTCCACGGAATCCTTAATTCTATTTGCCTGGAAGTAGTTTTTTCTTTCGGTGACTCCTCAAAGTCTTTCTCTTCGACGCTAAATTCTTTCAAAGCGGTGCGATGAAGAATTGTTAGTTGCTTAAGCTTAACGTAACCTATGCAACAGAGCGTAAAGTTTCAACATTTCAGTTTGTATGGATACCATCTCATGTTGGCATAAGCTCATATCCCACGCACCCCTATCCTAATTGTCGAAGAGAACCTTTCCCAGCAAGGATATTTTGAAATAGATCTTGGGATCCTCTTGCTAGTGTTTCACATCTAGTGAAAAGTCGCTAAGAAAACTAGTAGATCTGTCAACACGCAAAGCCTGAAGCTGTACCATAAGGCACTACGATCAGTATAAGAGATGACGCCTGCCTATGGGTTGGCACCGAAGTCAAACCATACAGTGTACGTGGTTATTGCCAGAATACGTTTAGGTTTACGGATTGACTGGCAACTGCCACGGTGCAAAGAAGTGCGATGATCTAGATGTAACTGGTAACGAAGAAAACAACTAACGCTTTTGAGCCTATATCTCGGAATTGTTGTGGATACAGCCTGTCAGACCACCTACATGAGGTATACAGACTATGTGAATATTTCATTTCATCTGATACATGGAAGATATACTCTTAATTTCCCTAAATTTTACTATGGTGATAACTCCGTAAGCAAATAACATGTTATTCAAACACTCGTGGCAAAAGCATATGTAAGTATACTTTTTGTATGATTTATGATTTTATATTTCTATTTTACCTATACAAGCTACAGTAAGTTACAGAACTACGTACAGATGTCAATATATGTAAAACTGTAATCATGATTGCCACTCCTGAGCAGATCAGCCATGGTTTGGTAACTAACTTACTTAACTTAACTTAACTTATGTAAAACACGTATGTCCGTGCCCCACTCTTGGTGTTCTTGCGTGCGTAACGCTCTTCATTCTACGAAGGGGAAAATTGCGATATCGTGTGATGTGTTTTGAATCGTGTGCGGTGGGCCGTACAGTAACATCCATGGTGTTGTGTTTATTAAGTTTTTGGGTTTCTTAATGATCTAAAGCCCACAGTTTTTTTGTTTCATTAAGGAGTTAAAAGCCCGTTTTTGTTGTTTATTTAGGAGTTAAAACGCCCACAGTGTTGTGTTTTACATTAAGGAGTTAATAAAAAGCCCACAGTTTTGGTGTTTATTACGATTAAAAAGCCCACAGTGTTGTGTTCAATCAGGAGTTAAAAAAGCCCACAGTGTTTGTTTTATCAGGAGTTAAAAAGCTCACGATTGTTTTGTTTATTAAGGGAGTTAAAAAGCTACCAGTGTTGGTTTTATTAGAGTTAAAACGCCCCCATTTGTTGTGTTCTTAATGAGTTAAAAAGCCCACAGGTTGTTTCATTAAGGAGTTAAAAGCCCACAGTGTTGTGTTTATTAAGGAATTGAAAACCCACGGTGTTTGTGTTTATTAAGATTTGAAACCCAGTGTTGTTGTTTATTAGGAGCTAAAAACCCGATGTTGTATTTATTAGGATTAAAAGCCCACAAGTGTTGTGTTCATTACGTAGTTGAAACCCACAGTGTTCGTGTTTATTAAAAGGAGTTGACCAAATCCCACAGTGTTGTGTTCATTAAGGAGTTGAAAACCCACTTGGTTTGTGTTTCATTACTGGTTGAAAACCCCAGTGTTTTGTTCATTAAGGAGTTGAAAACCAACAGTGTTAGTGTTTATTAAGGAGTGAAAAAACCAGTCTGCATTCTTGCAGAGTCAAAATACCCACGGTGCTGCTTCTTGCAGAGTCCACTACCCACTGGTGACTGCTTCTTTAGAGTCAAATACCCACGGTGCTGCATTTTCTTGCAGAGTCCAAATACCCACGGTGCTGCAATTTCGTGCAGACTTCAAATACCCCGGTGGGCTGCATACCTGCAGTCAAAAACGCCACGGTGCTGCATCCCCTGCAGAGTTAAAACCCACAGTGCTGCATCCCTGCAAGTCAAAAACCCACGGTGCTGCATCCCTGGCAGAGTCAAAAACACCACGTCTGCAGTCCCTGCAGTCAAAACCCCCTGTGCTGCTCCCTGCAGAGTCAAATCCCCACAACCCACAGTGCTGCAACCCTCAGAGTCAAAAAAAAAACCCACGGTGCTGCATCCCGCAATCCACAAACCCACGTTCTCATTCCTGGCAGAGCCCAATACCCACGGTGCTGCAACCCTGCAGAGTCAAAAAACCCACGGTGCTGCCTCCCTGCAGAGTCAAAACCCCAGTGAGTGCATCCATGCAGAGTCAAATACCCACGTTGCTGCATCCTGCAGAGTCAATACCCACGTGCCTGCATTCTTGCAAGTCAAATCCCACGGTGCCTGCATTCCTGCAGAGTGAAAAACCCATGGTGCTGCATTCTTGCAGAGTTAAAAAACACATTGTGACTCAATTGACTAAAAACAGAAACCCACACTGTGTTGATCAGGATTTCATAGATGCGTCTCCCCGCAGGGAAATAGTCGGTGGACGTAAGAAAAGATGGATGTGGAAATAGACACTGCTAGAGACACGAGTGGGTGTGGACGGACAAGGATTAAAAGAGTCTGAAAATCGCGACCTCATGGTGGAAGAACAGGTGAGAACACCTTTCGCACCCTTGGTCCCTGGAATGTCAAAAGGGGAAGGCGTCCCCAGGTTTCTCCATCATCAATTTCTGGAGAAAGGGACCTCTCGTAGTCCATTGGAGTGAACATAGGGGGAAGGAAAGTGTCCGAGCCTACCCCATCGACGCTCTGGCCAGCGTGACCCTCACTCCGGAAAGTCGCATGGCAGACCCTGTCATCCTATGGAGTGATGTTATAGAAGAAATTAACGCTCTCCGGAGAAACCTTGCAAGGCAGAAAAGCCATAATGCCGACAATGACAATAAAATACGGAAATCAAGGCAACGAAAATGCACTACATCAGAACTCCACAAGTGTGAGGACAGCTTGCTCAGACACTAATCAGAATCATCGAGCTCGACCGAAAAACAGTGGAGATCTAAACGCGTCGAAAACACAGCACTACTGAAACTTCAAGTGAGATGGTGCCATGATAAGCACACCGGCCCGAAACGAAAAATTCGCAAATCCCAGAAGAAACCCGCTCCCGCTCAAACCATCCGATCAAGGTGCTTGACAAAAAAACATTTGTGGAGGTAATACAAATGTTGCCAAGTAAAACTTCCCAAGCTAAATGGTAGTAGGTCCTGAGGAGTATTGGGGGCCTACCGAGTCGTTTGAGCAAGAAGTACTTCGCACCTTTTATGTCCCACGCACAGTTAAAACTGAACCGCTTATTTGACCTTTGCGGATTACAAAGGTGAAAGGTACTTACCCACTGTATGGGACTGGCCAAAGAAGGAGGTGCTGAACGACAGCACAGTGGAAAGTATAAGGGCGAGGGTGCCCCCCCCCCCCCACCCCATTGTTTTAAGTGATAGTAACAGCTGGCTGAGGACATGTGCCTTGCTGGACTCCGTAGTTCCTGCTCTTTCAGTTCCTCAAAAGGGTAAAAATCTTCGCCAAAGGAGAGAAGAGAGAAAACGGTGTTTACTCAGACACAGGAAATTTACCATGACACCAAACAGGTTGATTCATGGTCAAGGGACTGTACAAGGAAGAATCCCCACTATGGACTCCTCAGGGATGTCCTCGATTCCCCCCTAAAGGGTCTATCAAACTAAGTGACCCAAATTTTGAACCCCACTCGCTGGCCAACCTACGAGCCCGGTTTTATCAGGCAAATCCACCAGACTGGGGTCGAGTTACTGATCGGGCGGGAAAATCCCTCAGACTTTGCCCTGGGGGTCAAAGGGGGAGAGGAGGTAAACCCCTTTTTTCGCAAGGCAAAATTAGGATGGGGGGAAAGGGTACGGGGAGCAACAAATTTTAGGACCTAAAAAGTGAAGTGCCTGTACCGCAGCAGGGCACCATGTGCCTGGAGAGGAGACACAGATAAAGGGAAAAGATCAGGGGAGGATATCAAGTCCCTCTTTTGGGGGACAAAGAGGGAACCCAGGTTTTGAGGGACATCAGAATTCCCAATTCACTTTAAGGAAATTGACCCCCAGTTTCCCAGAAATTGGATAATGGGAAAAGACGACTTGCGGGCCTAAAAAACGTCTTCAAAGGGTAAATCCTAAAGGCAAAAATATTTGCAAAATGGGGAAGACTTCAAGAAGGGGCAGCTGAGCAGGCAAAAGGGAGTAGGGCGCCCGGGAAGACATGGACCTACAAAAACCACCGGATTCCCTCCTAAAAACTTGAGAAAAAATACACATGTGTCCGACTGTGTGCTTCCCTTTAAGGCACCACCCTAAATAACAGGTCATGCAAGGCCCGCTTGATGAAAGACCCGCGGGGATATGCTCCGGTTAGAGAAAGAAGAATTTTCATTTGCTGTGATACAAGGGTATGTTTCACCCGGGGAAAGGTCACCCCAAAGGGTCATGAGTTTTAAGGTTCTTGTGGGGGCCAAAAGGGGGATTTCTCTGCGAGGCCAAAAAATATATCGCATACTGTGCACTTTTTTGGAGGTTTTTGGAGCCCCCATGTGCATCATTTGGTTTCTAAGGACACTATCTAAGGGCAAAATTTGCAGATGTAAAAGAAAATTCTTGTAGATGGCCTCTTGAATTTTGTCGAAATGAAAACAAAGGCCCTTCACCCGGGAAAGCATTTAAGGACAACAGCCGCCTCTACTGCGATCCCCGGGGGATGTCACAGAACCAGAAGCTTTAACCCCCAAAACCTGCCCGAGGAGAATGTAGATGGTTTTCCCGATGCAGACAAATGAAAGCTTCACTTGACAACACATATGGGCGGCCCGGATCCCGCACAAGTCCTAGAGATAGGTTCTGGGGATGTGGAAAGCTTAATACCTGAACCATTTTGGATGGAAAGAACAGTTTGAACCATCCAGAATCTTCAGGAAGGAGACCTTGTCCTCATTTCGAACGACTACTCCCCGGAATCAGTAGGCTAGGGAGGGTGACAGAGGCTATAGCCGGGAAGAGGATCGTGAAAAGACCAAAGTCCGGAATAGTTCTGGAATCCTCATCAACCATAGTGAAGTTTTCCCCTTAGAAGTACATTTTCCAACCGGGATTATTTGGTGCTCCACAGTGGAGCAAAGGGGGAGTGTGCCGCCGGGTGGGTTTCCATTTCTTCATATTTTGGTGTTCATAATTCGTATATACTATTTGTAACACTGCAATCGGGGGAGGTGTGTTTTTAAAAATTTATTTCTGTTCCCAACCCCTCGAGGAAGGCCTAGTCGGCTGTGACCGCGGGGCAACACTGGCCGTATCAGCCCTAAAAGCGACCTGTCAGAACTTGTTTGTGGAGGGGTCGCCCCTAGGAATGAGGTGGGTCTTTATTGACGTGGGGAGATAGTGGGTCGTGACCCAACTAATGTAAAATATGAATAAATGTTACTTGACCGTAGCATAGTATGTTTAAAGGGGAGGGGAGTTCGAGGAGAACCCCCGTGCCCAAAAAAAAAAGCCCATAGCATATGGAATCAGCTGTATTTTGACTGTCCCGCAAGGTAGTACCGTATTTTAGGAATTTTTTTTTTTT
>NW_023645799.1:0-7946 GCF_015228065.2 Penaeus monodon
TTTAAATATGGAGAAAAAAGTGACTGATAACTATGTAAGCATATGTGTATGCTATAGAGCACACTTCGCCTCGCAAGGCTGTGGAAAGTTTAAATGTATTTCTAATATTTACAAAAAAAGAGTATATATATTTCTTTTCTTATTTCATATCTTTACTTCATAACGAATGCGAAGTTCATAAGATTTTGGATCTCATTGTCATTCCAATGATCACAGACCTTTACTTTATTTATTGATTGGAGTATATTGTTACGCCGGCCGCCTCCTCTCTCTGCCACCAACACAAGGCAGGCTAGGCAGACGGCGTGCTATCCACAGGGTCGTGAACACTGAACAGCTCCCAGGGCACCGAACACCACAGCGTCCCAGAACACCAGGAGAGGAAACGCCAAGTGGCGAGGCAGGGCACGAAGTAACACACAATGACAGTCCTTTCCCTTTATTTACACAAGTTATTTACCCGTACACTTTTCTATAGGCCAATACAGGGAGGAAACCACATGTCACACAGCACATACAGCTTATAACAGGGCAACACAAAGTTTATCTCAGGTCACAAGGCACACATGAGGTCTTCACAGAGGAGCACCAACTCGCGTCTCTCGGCTTGTTCCTAATCCGCTCACAGCCAGCTGCGTCATGTTTGCCCGGTCCCTTCATGTTTAACACATGTTTCGCACAGAGACAAAGACCCACTCGCGAAGCACTATCCCCCCCTATCAAGCAACACCCGTCTGCTCTGACATATCTAACCTGAAACAAACTACATAAAAATTTAAATAAAATCAGTTCTCAGAAACACAAATCTTTCATCCAGCGCGGCTTTCTCTTCGCTCTCACTGGGGTCTCTCTGGAGGAGGTGTGGGCGGCGGTAGATTGCAGTGGCAACCCAGAGGGTATCTCCTGTCCAAGACCTGGCTCATGGTCACCATTGAATCTGCTGCATCGCCCTCACCGATCCAAATGCTCGTCCTCATCTCGGTCAGCGTCTGCCACGTCCTCATCGCCGCTATTGGGGCTAACTTCATCTTCTTTTTCACCATGGCCCCAGGAGTAGCTTCCTGGCCCATGGTAACGCCACAGCGGTCCACGTGGAAACAGACGGTCGTTTTCGCCCTCTGCGAATTCGATAGTGACATCAGAGAGGGCCGCTACCACCAGGTATGGCCCTCCCAGGGGCTCTGTAGCTTCGTGAGAGCCCTCGCTTTCCGAGCGGGTTATGCAGCCACACTCTGTCACCTATGTTGTACCTCACTTCCCTCATGCGCCGTCATAGGTCTCCTTCATGGCATGGCCGGCTACCTGAGCTTGCCACGCACGCCGTCGGTGCACCTCCCGCCAGGTTCTCCTGCAGTGCCACTGCATAGCTGGATGTGACAGTTGGCAAGTTCACGTCGGGTGGCCGCCCTGTGGCCAAATCCACTGGTAGCCTGAGCTCACGGCCAAACATGAGTCGGGCAGGTGTGAAGCCTGTTACCTCATGCACAGCAGAACGGTAGGCCATGAGCATGGCGGGCAGCTTGACGTCCCAGTCTTCCTGACTTTCCCTGCAATACTTGGCTAACTGTTGAGCAAGGGTACGGTTAAACCGCTCCACCATACCATCGGACTGTGGATGGAGGGGTGTCGTCCGTGTCTTGCGCACCCCTAACAGCTCACAACACTCACGGAAAACTCGTGACTCAAACTCACGGCCTTGGTCAGAGTGCAGTTCAGAAGGCACACCAAAACGGGTAATGAATTCATTCACTAACACGCTAGCCACGGTCTCGGCCTCGTGGTTGGGTAGTGCATATGCCTCAGGCCACTTTGAGAAATAGTCCATTACCACACAGATGTATCGTTTCCTTGTGGCGTGAGAGGCAGCGGACCGCAATGTCTATTGCCACCCGTTCCATGGGTGCTCCCCACAGTACAACCTGTAACGGGGCACGGTTCTTTCTAGCGGGGCCCTTCTTTGCACTGCACACATCACATGCTCTACACCACTCAGACACGTCACTTCTCATGCCCACCCAGTAGAAGCGTTGACGGAGACGGCTCAGGGTCTTTTTCTCGCCCAAGTGGCCACTGGTAACACCGGCATGTAATTCCCCAGCAACTCAGCACGCATGCTCTGGGTACTACAACTACCCATGTGTCACTGTCCACTTCACTCAACTGCACCCAGCGCTTCACTAACAAACCGCTTTGATCCACTCGTAAAGTTTCCCACTGGTCCACCAGACACTTTGTGGTGGGGCTCTCCGCAGCCACGGCCTCCCAACTGGGGCGTCCACTAGAGCCTCAAGCCACTGGACAATGGGAGCAAGGTCAGAGTCCTCACGTTGTGCCTTACGCCACTCATCATCCCCTTTAGTGGCACATTCCAGCACCTGCAGACGGAGGCACACAGGATCAGAGTCCTTCTGGACACAGTGTGAGCAACTAGCCTCACACGGGCGTCGACTCAGGCTGTCAGCGTTGCAATGGACACGACCCGGGCGGTGGACGATGTGGTAGTTGTACTGTTCAAGGCGCCCTAACCATCTTGCCAGCTGACCCTCTGCTACCTTCAACGACTTCAACCACTGTAGGGCAGCATGGTCAGTCCGGATGGTGAACTCGGCACCGTAGAGGTATGGGTGAAAGTGCTCAAGACTCTTCACCACCGCCAGCAACTCTTTCCTTGTCACACAATAGTTGTGTTCAGGCCTGCTGAACTTGGCACTGTAGTAGGCCACGACATACTCTTTCCCGTCCTTTATCTGTGACAAAACTGCCCCGATGCCTTCCGCACTAGCGTCAGTGTCCAACAGGTAAGGGAGCTTCGGGTCCGGAAGGGCAAGACCGGTGCTTCCACCAGGGCCTCTTCAGGTTGTCAAATGCAGACTGGCACGCCTCGTCCCACTGGAAGCACTCCCCTTTTCGTGTAAGTCGGTGGAGAGGAGCCGCTACACTGGCGAAGTCCTGTACAAAGCGGCAGTAGTATGTGCACAGGCCCAGGTAGCTCCTGACTTCCGCCACATTGGTGGGAACTGGCCACTTCTCCACCACCGCCACCTTCTGTGGGTCGGTGCGCACACCGTCTTGACTGACTACATGCCCCAGAAATGGCACCTCATGCTGGAACATCGAGCATTTCTTGGGGCTGAGTTTGAGGTTGGCCTTCCTCAACCGCTGTAGTACTTCCTCCAGCCGCTCCAGCTCCTCCTCGAAGGTGCTCCCGAAGACGATGACGTCATCAATGTAGACAAGCGCCGTCTTCCACTGCAGGCCATCCAATACCCTCTCCATCAGACGCTCGAAACAACCAGGGGCATTGCAGAGACCAAAGGGCATGACGTTGAATTGCCACAGGCCTTGCCTGAAGGAAAAGGCAGTCTTTGGCTTGTCCTCTTCCACCATCTCCACCTGGTGAAAACCCGACTTCAGGTCGAGTGTGGAGAACACTGGCCCCCACCAATGCATCGAGTGTGTCATCAATTCTCGGCAATGGGTATGAGTCCTTGATAGTCATGTCATTCAGCGCCCGGTAGTCCACACAGAAGCGTTGTGTGCCGTCCTTTTTCTTCACCAGGACTACCGCTGATGACCATGGACTGTCTGACCGTTCAATCACCCCCTGTGCCGCTAGCTCATTGACAGTGCACTGCATCTCTTCTCGTCTGGTTGGTGCAATACGTCGGGGGGGGCTCTTGATGGGCAAACTACTTCCGGTGTTAATGCGGTGCTTCACCAATCCTGTGCGGCCAGGTCCAAGTCACCCCTGCTAAACACATCTGCATACTGAGCAGGGTGTGACGCATCTTCTCTGGTCTGTGCTTCCGTCAGGTTAGCGGCGCTCTGGTGCGCCAAGTCCTCGAGGAAGTCGGGCAACGGCCCCACACCAACCAACTCCTCGCTCCCCGACGACTCTTCTGGACGCTCCACTTCCTCACAAGTGCCCAGCTTTGCATCAGCTGGCACCGGTTCTGGGCCTTATCGGAGAAGTGGCTACCAACACTGTAACTAACCCCTCCCCTGGTCCAACAAGGCTCGCCCAACCGCTACTGCCATCAGTCCAGCTGCAAGTTTTGGTTGGGCTCCACAAGGCCCTCTACTCCACACATCACTCTTGACAGTCGACACCCGATTCTAGACTCTGTCCTGGGGCAAGGTTGCAGTCGCTCAGCTGTAACTACCTCTGCACAGCCAACCTCTGGAAGCAAGGGCACCTCTTCACCGTGCACCCTCACCACTTCCGTCCAAGGTCGACACCGCCTTACTCTGCGTCAGGTAGTCAAGGCCCAGCAAGCAGTGCTCGTCCAGATCGGCCACATACAACCGGCAGCCGCTGCACCGTGCTGCCCACGCCAATACGAGCCTCCACTGGCCCCTTGAGCTGCACACAATGACCTGTGACACCACACAGTCTCTGTGGTGCGTCTGGAAGTTGCATATTGGCCAACATATCAGGCCGCACTAGGGTCTTCTCAGCCCCAGTGTCCCACTGTCAGGCGGCATGGCTTCCCATCTATTGAGCCCTCCACCTGCATCGTGCTGGTTCGACGGCAGCTTACCCAAGTCGGGGGCCCGGGAACCGAGGACGGCTGGGTTTCGGCCCCCTTCTCCAGCCTTTTCCGCCTGTACCACTCCTTAGCCTTAGGACATGCGCTCGGATGGTGACCATACCCGCCACAGTCCTTGCAGCACTGATGGAAGGCATCAGAATCCGTCCGGTTGAGAGGACGTGTTCTCCGCTCCCTCTGACACTGACTACGTCTGTGCCCTACCTCTCCGCAGCCCCAACACAAGCCTTGGAAAGTTCTCTCGGGCTCACCTTCCTCAATGCTATTTTCTCCACTTTAGCCTTCCGGCCCCGGAGGTCACGGGCGGGCTGAGCAGCTGGCCCTAGGCCACTCGTTGCCTTCAGGAAGGCCTCGAACTCCAAGCCCTCGCCAGCGCCACCTGCAGGTCCTCAGGGTGTGCCTGCTTGACGTAGATTTGCAGCTGCTGGTCCTGTAAAGCGTCAACAAAGAAATCACGGGCCAGGACCACGATCATCTCTTCCGCAGCCGCAGGGTACGACCTCCTTACCAGCGCCTCTCCACTCCTGCGCCAGCTGGGGACAGGTGTCTCGCCACGCTCACGAGTCCGCTTCTTCAAGTGGGCCCGATATACCTCGGCCTGGTGGTGGTGCCCGAAACGGCGTTTCAAAGCCTCTGCCACGCTGGTGTAAGAGGCCTGTTGGGATGCCGGCAGATGCCCCAACACTTCCACCGCGGGGCCCCTTAGCGCTGTTACCAGCTGCAGGGCTTTCTCTTCCTGGCTCCAGCCCTGGGCAGATGCCAGCATTTCAAATTGGGCAACATATGCCTCCCAGGCCACCTTCCCGTCGTACTCAGCTGGCTTACGCCTTACAGAATGTCTGGAGGCCGAGGGGCTGCAGGGTGGAGAACGAGGCGGGTTGACCGGGTCCGAGTTTGCCGCCACCTATACCCAAGGGAGCAGTTCCGATGGGTCCCCAGCCTTCTGCAGCGACCACTGGCTCCGACACGACGCTGCGAGGCCCGGGGATTTCCTGCCACGGACCCCAGGCAGACCCCAGTAAATCTGACACTCTGGCATCTGTTGCCAGAACCTCTTCTGCCTTCTCTGCTTGCAACGATACTACCTCGTCACGCCGCCTTTTCGCCTTCACTTCCTCCCTCAGGCCCTGAACCTCGCCCTTCAGAGTCTGCACCTCCTCCATCAGTTCACTCTTCACGCTGTTGCAGGCCTTGTCGGTGTACTGCTGAGTTTCCATCTTCACAGATGTAAGATTGCTCTGTAGCACCTCAACAAGTTGGCAGAACTGTTCCTCTGCCTTCCTTGCCTGCATCTCGACGAGATGGTGCGCCTGCTCGCGTGCCCTCTGAGCCTGCTCTTCTGCCCTTTGTGCCATTTCCTCCCTCATACCGGCCAGCATGGCAGTGATCAGGTCCATCTGGCTCGGCTTCACCTCACTCGTGCCTGCCTCAATCATAGCCTCCTCTCCCTCATGGCTGCCGCCATCTTTGGACGACATGATAAATCGGCGCGTCTCACTGATTAAATATCACAAATCCCACTCCTGACACCATTTGTTACGCCGGCCGCCTCCTCTCTCTGCCAACAACACAAGGCAGGCTAGGCAGACGGCGTGCTATCCACAGGGTCGTGAACACTGAACAGCTCCCAGAGGCACCGAACACCACAGCGTCCCAGAACACCAGGAGAGGAAACGCCAAGTGGCGAGGCAGGGCACGAAGTAAACACAAAATGACAGTCTTTCCTTTATTTACAAAAGTTATTTACCCGTACACTTTTCTATAGGCACAATACAGGGGGAAACCAGCAGCCCAACACAGCACAATACAGCTTATAACAGGGCAACACAACGTTTATTCAGTCACAAGGGCACACACGAGGTCTTCACAGGAGCAGCACCCAACTGCGTCTCTCGGTTGTTCCTCCGCTCACAGCCAGCTGCGTCATGTTTTCCCAGGTCCCTTCATGTTAACACATGTTTCGCACAGAGACAAAGACCCACTGGCGTAGCAATATCTACAAATCAGGATACACAACATATTCTCTGATATTCTGGAACTTGTTTTGTTATATCATTGACGTACAGAATGGTTTCGAAGACGTTTATCCCACCGAAGTCAATGCCACGTCAAATGGGGTTAAAAATTTGGGTTACCAGTGTTCCAGCGATTAGTCTTCAAATCTTACCCATAAAGATAAAACAAGTATTTGTGTCTGCTAAAAAGGAACTGAACATTTTTATACACCTTTACAAAAAAAAGTTATATCAAGAAGTAAATGAAAATATAAATCCCTCTGTGAGACTCGTGAAATATATCTGAAAAATATCGCGTTCTGATTGTCTGGCCGGAGTGTATCAAAATGTTTGCCATCAACTTGATACAAAATGAAAAGATATTTCAACAGGTTCCAGTACGGTACGCGTAAAGGGCAAACATGTATCAGAGTGTATCAAAGTGTTAGGGGTTTCGGTTATGTTACAAAAAAAGCCTATAGTTTATTTCACATGAAAACCACAAGGACAAACTAAAATAATTGCACTGTCATCCTGATCTAGATTTTTACTACAACAAAAAGATGAAAATTTGGTTTGTTGACGAGAGATACGAGAGATTGACATTTAATGAAAAAAGAAAGAAAAAACTGCCCCAAATACCATGAAAGCTGAAATTCATAATAAGTGATCGGGCATTGTAAACAGACCAAATTATTCTTACAAATAATGGGTTATTAATTTCCTGAAAACGGGTAATGATTACATAGTTTCAAAGTAATACATATACATTTTAGAATTTTTACCATTTCAATTTTATTTATTATAGCGCGTGATTTGTCCATCATTATCGTTGTCAGATAATTTTTCTCTAAAAAGAATAAAAAGAGAACATAATGAAATGCCGGTCAAGGGAGTCTCTCTCTCTCTCTCTCTCTCTCTCTATCTATCTATCTATCTATCTATCTTTCTATCTTCTCTTCCCTCCCTCCCTTCCATTTCTTGTTTTTTCTTGGCCGACTTCCCTTTCCTTATCTCCCTTCCTCCCTCTCCCTTCCCTCCCTCTCCCATCCCTTTCCCTCCCCCCCCTCCCTCCCCTTCTCCCCTCTCTCTTCTCTTCCCCCATCCCCCCTCTCTCTCTCTCCCCCCTCTCTCTCTCTCCCCTCTCTCTCTCTCTCTCTTCTTCCCTTTTCTTCACCCACCCGACGCGAGTTCTTAACCGTCAGAACTCCAACCAGTCTGACAGTTAGTAACAGACTGGTGAATGGTCTGACTGTCCCATGCTCCATTACTGATAAATTTGCTCCTCACATTAATTCTTGAAGTGACCTTTGCTTCTTATGTGTTGTAGTGGTTATCAGTCTTTTCAGAAAGTGTTCGCGAGAATTGTAATATAATAATAATAATTAACAATAATGTATTA
>NW_023645800.1:0-7945 GCF_015228065.2 Penaeus monodon
ATTTTTTTTTAAAAAATCTATTTTTTATTTTTATCTTTTATTTATTTATTAAAAATATTTTTAATTATATTTTTTATATAAAATTATATTTTTTTATATAATTTTCTTCTTGAATGCCTCCCTCTGGATAGGCCTTCTGGCATCTGTTTCCTCATAAATCCCCTGGTCCTATTTTGGTTTTTGCCAAAACCTCCTCCTTTTTTTTTATCTGGTCTTTTTCTATCCCTTTTATTTCGGTTCCCTCTTTCGAAAAACTCTTCTCTCGTCCACATCCTAACTGTCTTTTTTGATTCTGATTTTCTGTCAAACGGGTTTCTTTTTTCTCCGATCAGTTTCATTATTTAAAAATTTTTATTTTCCTTTTCCCCAGATTATTTTTTTCCACCCTTTCTCCAGACACACATTTAGAAACTTCTGTCCTTTACGTACTTTTTTTTCAGTGTGCATGTCCCCATCCTAAACATAACAAAAAAAAAAAAAAAAAAAAAAAAAAAAATATATATATATATCTATATTATATATAAATTATAATAAATATATATAAAATTATTTTTAAAATATCTAATACATACATACATCATATATATTATATATATAATTATATCTTATTAATATATATATTTTTGGTGTGTGTGTGTGTGTGTGTGTGTTACAAAAATTATCCAAATATATATTATATTATATTAATTATTTTTATATATATATATAATTATATATATATATATACTCATTTCATATGTGTGGCTGTTCGTATGTGTATTTTCTATATGTGTGTGGTCTGTCTTCTAATTATATAATAATATTTATAATAATTATAATATAAAAATTTTATATTATATATAATAATTAGTATAATATATTATAATATTTATATTTTAATATTTATATATTTTTGTATTTATATTTATTTGTGTATATGTATAAATATATAAAAACATACATTTGTTATATACGTGTATTATTATAATAAATAAAATAAAAAAATTTTATTATTATATAAAAATTTTATATTTTTATATTATATTATAAACCGTATTCATTTGAAAAATGTAGAAGGTATAATAGAATGAATTCTTCACAATACAAGAGAGTATTTGACCGGTTTTCGATGCGTCTTCGTCAAAATACATCCCTTAGAAAATTAATAGAAATATATATCAGGCGTGGCTGCGAATCCCTGACGTGCCTCCTTTTCGTTGCTCAGGATTGTTGCTGTCCCTTGGATAATCTGAACCAAATTCTATGAAATTTTCTCTAATGTTGTTTTCTGACGAAGACGCAGTCAAAACCGGGTCAATACACTTTTGGTATTGTAAATTTCATTCTCATTCCCTCCCTTATCTACATTTGTCAATAAATACGGTTTCACCTACTCCCCGGCATAAATGGCGAAGGGGTTCCCCCCCCCCGGTTTTTTCCAAACGCAAGATCCAAGTCCAAGAATCGGCGTTGGTTTCCTGATGGACTGTTTGGGTGACAATTTTTGCCACCTTAGCTCCGAGCCAGTTGAAATCCGGCGGCACCCTTCCCGATGTGCTCGGGCCTTCCTTGTGGGGCCATTGGGACCCTCAACACCGAATCGACGCCCCGGATAAACTCGGGGGAAAACCCTTTCCCCCTGAGCTGGTCCTCCAATTTACAGCAGGGCCGGCTAAACGATCAAACATAAAGAAAAATTACAACGTATATGCAGAAAGACCGGTTGGACAAAAGCGGGGCGAAGTATCTCCTCAAAACATGTCCCCCAAAACACCTGACCCCCTTGGAGAAAGAAGCCCTCTCGCTACCCCTAAAATTCAGCACCGGGGCAAAAAAAGAGGACCTAAGGGACTACGTCATCTCGACCCCGCTGCGTAGTGCGTCGAAAAAGGTTCGTCCAAGGATCCTGCTTGCTGTTGGCTGATGCTCGCGCGCCCCCCGGGCGACCCCCGCGAATATCTCCGCGTTAAAACCTCCGCGACGATGAGACCTCGTCATCACCCAGGCTGTAAGGTTTGGCATTGTTTGTTATGGATAAAAGTGATTATTTACAAAAAAATGAAAATTTTCTTTCCGATTCTACGTTTACGGAAAAGTAAAAAAAGGTGGGGGGAAGAGGGAGGCTGCCAGGTTAAAGAAAAAGGCGAGGATTTACTTCTGCGTTCAGCCAAAGGAAAACGCCTACTTCACCTCTGGAAGGGGCCCCCGAACCCGTCCATGAAGGTCTCCCAGGTACACAAACCGGTGTGCCGTGGAGACCGATCCCCTTTGGGCTTGGCACGCTCCCCATCGTTTAGCCAGTTTTGGTAAACCCCTCTCTGGCGCTATGGGGGTCATCAGTGTTCCCCACCTGAAAAACTCCGGGGACCTCATCAATGTCTCCGAAATTCTGGTATGGGAAATAAAAAGCTTCCAGTTTTGATTTAAACCCCTCTTTACCATTACCCCAGACGAACATCCGGGCATCGAGAGGGTCACCACTCCATGACAACGCAGAACCCCCGTGCCAGACACCCTTTTTTCCCCAGTGATTTATGCGTGAACTTCGGATACTTCGAATTTGCGGGGGTAATACCAGAAATTTGGGTCTCGCCATGGGCTCTCCTTGATGCCTCATGGCTTGCTTGTTCATGGAACGCTGGAGGGGATCTACGGATTAATGGGAAAACATTAAACTGGCTTCGCTCGTAGATCGCCCTCGTCATTGCCCCCAGAGGTCGTGCTTGAAACTACACCAGCGGGGGGGCTCAACTCCGTTCACGAAAAATCCAGTTCACCGTGGAGGAGGAGGAGAATCAAAAACTCCCTTCCCCGGGATACTCGATCCATGGGGGTAGACGACCTACTTTCTCTGTATACAAAACCCTACTAAAAAGATGATTATTCCTTACTACCCCGCCCCACAAAAAAGAAATCTGGTGTTGTGATTGCTTCTTCCCCTCAGAGCACTGAGGATCTGCACCCTAAATTCTCGGGGATGAGGTTCCCTTGAAATTAGTTCTTTCATAAAACACAATTCCCAGAGGCTTCCGTTAAACCCTCAAAAAAAGGCGGAGAGCATTTTCAAGAGCAGCCCCCGCACCCTCTTCTATAAGTTCCTTTTTCCCCGATGTTTTTCCCCAGGCGTCAGCAGATACTTGGGAAAGACAGTGAAAACGCCAGCACACCCGGGGGAAAAGTATGATTTAATACTGACAGAAAAGCCAAAAGAACCCCTTTGTAGTGTTGTATACGCTACCCGCAGGGGTTGCGATACAGCATTTTTGGGGGAAACAGGCCGTGTTTCAGCACCGGGATCACGAACATCGAGCTGAATCCGCACCAAGAACTTCCAACGCCATGGTGGTACTGTAGATAAAGCTGGACACTACCAAACTGAAGGATGCAGAAATAGCCCCCATGGAGGACGAAACAAACTAAAAGAAAAATTATGGAAGGGACTTACATCGCGACGGGGTAAAGTAAACACCATCGGCGGTTTTAATTATCCAGGCCCCGCAACATCCCACGACACAATAGAGGGCCGTCGGTATTCTGTCAGCTCACCCGATATATTTTTCTATGTTTTTTCTAAAGTATGTATTTCTGACGAAGAGCAGTCGAACCGGGAATAAATCTCTTGTATTGTGAAAAAATTTTATTCTCATTCATACCTTATCCATATATAATATATATATATATATATATATTAATATATTTAAATATTATATATTTTTATTATGTATTATAAAATTTTATAAATATATATATAATAAAATATAATATATAATAAAATTATACAATATGTTTTATATAATTTCCATATACCCCAATTTTTATATTATGTATATATATATAATTTTATATAAATTATATATATATATAAAATTTTATATTAATATATATATTATATATATATATGCACTATTAATATATATACATTTATTATGTATATATAAATAATATACATATATATATATTTTATTTTAATAATATTATATATATATATTGCATAAACTCTCCTCCTCTCTCTTTTTCTCTCCCTCTCTCTCTCTCTTTCTCCTCTCTCCTCTCTCCTTTCTTTTACTGGGATTTCAATAGCAAAAATAAATTTCCTACTCGCCCGAACCAAACCCCCCCATGTGATTGAAACGATTTTATTACCAGCTATTTTAAAAACGAAGGGAAAAAATTTGGGTGTATTTTTAGTAAAGTTAATTCTAGTTTGATAACATACCTCCCCTGCATCTCTCCTACCTTGATTTTAACAACTAGATGTTATGTTTTTAGATCATTTTCCATTTTTTTTTTTTCCCAGTCTCTCTTTTAAATTCGTGAATTTTTTGGACAAAAATTTTATAGTAAAAATTTCTCCAGGGAAAGGGGGGGGGTTAAACAAGTGGGGCAGGGATAATCATCAGCGATTAGGGGAAGGCCCACTTATCAGCAAAACTTTTAAAAATGTAAACTCCTCATGGATTTCCCTTAAATTTTTATATAGATTCACGTATTGTTGTATGTATGTTGTGTTAAAATTATATATATTAAATTAAAAATATATATAATTTATATAAAAAAAAAAAAATATATATATTTTTAATAATATTATTAATATATATATTTTAAAATATATAAATATATATAAAATATATAATATATTATTTTATATATTTATATATTCCATCATATATTTTTTAATATTTATATTATATATATTTTATTATTAAATATATTAATTTTTATATTTTAAATTAATAAATATGTATATAATTTTATTATATTATATATTATTAATAATGTGTTGTGTGTGTGTGTGTGTGTGTGTCTGTGGTGGTGTGTGTGTGTGTGTGCATATGATAAAATATGTACAGACAGTAATATATATGATTGTGTTTTAAAACATATATATTTCAAAAATGAGATTGATGAAGACGACAGATAGAAGACAAAAATGTCATAGGTCCTACTACTACATATATATATATATATAATATTAATATATATATATTAAAATATTATATAATATTATATATATATATTATATTAATATATATATATATATAATAATAAAAATATATATATATAATTAAAATAAAAATATATATTATATAATTATATATAATAAAAATATAATTATATAATAATTATAAAGTTGTATTTATGTGTGTGTGTTTTAAAAGTTTAAATATGTATTTATATTTTTATATATTATTTATATATATATAATATATATATAATTTTATATTTATATAATTATTATTTATTCACATAATATATAATATAATATAATATATAATAATTATAAAATGTTAATTATTTTACTTTATAAATTTTATTTAAATAAAATTCAAATTTTTATAATTATATATATATATATATATATATATATTATATATATATATTATAATATATTTTTTTTTTTTTAACCCCCTCTATATTATTTTAAAAACACACACATATTTCATATTATATAATATATTATTTTATTATATAAAATATTAAATTTTATATTTTATTATCCATATATTATAATATATATATTTTAATATATATATAATATAGGAGAGAGAGAGAGAGAGGAGAGGAGAGAGAGAGAGAAGGAAAGAGAAGAAAGGGAAAGGAAAGTCGTTAGAAAAAAAAAATACAAGTATTCATAAGCACTGGCAGTTTCTGAAATATTAACCCTTAAAAGGCATTTTCTTGTTTTTGGCCTTATAAAAAAAAAAATTTTGAAAAATTACTGCCTTCTCACGAAAAAGTTTCATTTTGCAATACACGCGATTTTCCCCTTTCACCGTGCCCTTTTAAAACGTCGCTGTGATCCCGACTACAGCCGACCAGCTTGTTTTTTTTGGGGTGTCGCCTTACATTTCTGGCGATAAAACCCGGGAAACATGGATTTTCTTCCCGGGAATCCTGTGTACCTGTTTGACTTAGAATGCCCTAAAAAATTCATCTGTGGGAATTTTTCCCCTAGGATCGCTTTGTCTTGGGGGTCTCTTTTTTTTAGTACATGCGATACAGGCTATAACTGTACATATATGTTTATATACTACACACCGTACAAAATACCTCTGCACACCCTACATTCCCCACCACACACATACACCAACACATCACGCGCGCGCGCGCACACCAACACACACCACACACACACACACACACACCCCACACACAAACACAACCCCAACACAAAATTTTAAAACCTCATACCACAAAACTATTAGATCTCATATTAACTAAATTATGGTTATCATTATTACCATCATTTATTGTTACTCATCATCTATCATCATCACATCATCACATCATCATCATCATCATCTCACATCATCATCAATTTATCATCATCACATACATCACCACCATCATCTCATTATCCTCCCTTTTAGTAAAATGCTAGAATAGTTAGATCGCCCTTAAGCATATTTTTTATTTCACCGATTATCCAAAGGGGGGAGGGTTGGTTAAAGAAGGAAATAGGAGGGAGAAAAAAGAAAGGGGGAAATAAATCGGGACTTAAAAAAAAGGATGGAGGGAAAAGAGGGGAAAAGGGGCTCAACACGGAAAAAGGGGGGAAGGGGAAGGGAAAAAAAAGAAAAAATAAAAAAAAGGAAAAAGAAAAGACAAAAGGGAATGGAAAAATGGGGGGGGGGAGTAAAAAGAGGGGAAAAGGAAAAAGGGGACGGAGGAGGAAAGGAAGTGGAAAAAGGAGGGGTGTAGGTTAAGGGGAAGGGGGGAAGGCCTCAAAAGGGGGGGGGAGGAGAGGGTTTAAGAAAATTTGGAAAATTAAGAGAAAAGCGAGCTGGAGAGGTCAAAACAGGGCGAGAGGGGGAGGGAAAGGAAAAAGGAAAGGGAATTATCATCATTATTTTATTACTAATATTATTTTTATTACTAATATTATTATTTGTTATTACTATTAGTAGTAATGGTATTAGTATTAGTATTAGTCTTTGTATTATTATTATCATTAATATTTATATCTTATTATTTATCTTTGATAGTTAATTAATATTAATATTACTATTATTTTTATCATTATTTATTATCATTATCATTATCATTATCATTATTATTATTATTATTATTATTATTATTAATAGTAGTATGAGTAGTAGTAGTATTAGTAGTATTGTTATTATTATTATTATTATTATTATTTATATTATTATTATCAACATCATCATTGTTATGATCATTCTACTGTTGTCTTTATGATTATTACTATTTTTATTTCATTATTGCTATCATTTTCATTATTATTATCATTGTTATTTTTAGTAGTACTAGCATGACTTAATTTTAGTATCATTAATAATTGTCATTATTATTATTTCTTATCATTATTTCATTGTTAATATTATCAATATTGTAAATAGTATTGCCATTAAAAGATAATTACCATCATTATTATATTATTATCCTTTCCATTATCACTGCTATTATTGTCATAATTATTAGTAATATTATCATAATCTTATAATAATAGTTATAATAATAATAATAATTATCATTCTTATTGTTGTTGTTATTATTATTATTACTACTACTGTTATTATTATTAGCAACAAAAATACCAATATCATAATGTTCAGCTTCATAATCATTATCCCGTCATCACGATTACTATTATTATCTTAACCTTATTATCATTATTATTATTATTATTATTATTATTATTATTATTATTATTATTATTATTATTATTATTTTGTTATTATTATTATTATATCATTATTTTTATTAATATTGTTGTTATTATTATTATTATTTATTATTATTATTATCATAATCATTATTATTATTATTATTATTTTATTATTATTATTACTATTATGTTTTTGTTATTATTATTATTATTAATATTATATTTATTATTATGTTTCATTTTATTACCATTTATCATTCTATTTATCGTATTATTTTATACGTAATATCATTGTTAGTGTTATTATTATTAACAGTATATTTATTTATTTAAATT
>NW_023645801.1:0-7945 GCF_015228065.2 Penaeus monodon
AACGCCCAACACCACCAGAAAAAAAATACTATGCGCGCGCGTGTGTATATTATATTATATATTATTAATATATATATAATTAAAATATTATTTATATATTAAAATATTATACACCACATAATATAATTAATATAAATATTAAAAAATTAATATATTTGTGTGTGTGTGTTGTGTGTGGTGTGTTGTGTGTGTGTGGTGTGTGGTGGTGCGTGTGTGTGTGTGTTGTGTGTGTGGGTGTGTTTATGTGTGTTGTTTATGTGTGTGTGCGTGTGTGGTTTTTGTTGTGTGTGTGTGTGGTTGTGTGTTGTGTGTGTGGTGTGTGATGTATTATGAAAGTATTTGTATCTAATTTTTTATATATGTATCATATTAATATATATTATATTTTATATATATATTATATATTATTATTTTATTTATATGTAAATCATAAAAATTATTGTTCTATGGTTGCGTATTACCACACACACCCACACACACACACCAACCACAACTTTATGAATTTTCAAGATATATGTATATTTTTTATTATTTTAAAAATGCGAAATTTGTATATGTTATATTAAATATTATATATATATATATTATTAACATATAAATATTTTTAAATATTTTAATATATATTTTTGTATATATATATTTTTTATTATATTATATATATATTTATATTTAATATATTATATATTGTACATTTTATTTTTTTATATATATGTAATTTTATATTACATATAATATAATATAATTTTATATATATAAAATTATAAAATTTTTGCATATATTTATTATAATATATTTTTATATTTATTTTAATATTTCTATATTATTTTAGTTTTTTATTTATATATTTTCCTGTTATTATATTTTCTTATTATTATTATCTATATTTTTTATTATATTTTTATTTTATTATTCCCTTATTTATTTTATATATTATATTTATATTTACATTATAATTTTCCCCACACACACACCACACACACCCCACACTCCCACACACACCCCCCACACACCAAACCCCACACACCTCACACCCTCCCCCCCCCACCACACAACACACACACCCCACACACCCACCCCCCACACCCCAAATTTTATATTATTTTATATAATTTATAAAATTTTATTTTAATGTGTGTGTGGGGCCCCATATATACATGGAACTATTACACATATACACACACACCACCACACACCACGCACCAACACACTATTATATTTATATATAATATATATTATATAATAAATATATAATAATACTTACTCATCATACATCTAAACACCACATACACTCCCCACAAACACCAAAACACCCATACCACACACACACACACACACCACCACACACACACACACACACACACACAACAAACAAAAAAACCCCACACACACAAACACACACCACACACACACACCACACAAACCACACCACCCACAACACCACACACACACGCACACCACACACACACACACACCCACGCACAATATATATATAAAATTATTATTTATATTATATTTATATATATATAATTTTATATATATATATAAAATTATATATTATTATATATAATTTATATATTATATTTTATATTTTTATATATTTTTTATAATTATATATTTATTTTATTATATATTTTATATTTTAAAAAATTTATATGATTTAATGATTCACAAGGATTTATAGAAAAATCAAAATCAAAAAAATATATTTTTTATCATTTCCAAGTCAAAAGAAAATTATCGCTTAAATACCCCATGATAAATAACTTCATTCATTCAAAATCATAATGTTATTCGCCAAAAAATAATCATTTTCAAAATCAAAAATTTCTTCAAAATGATTAAAATAAAAATATAATAGTAAAAAGAAAAACGTTTTTTTAAACCCAAAAGTGGAACTGCTTCGACTCCATTCTAAAACTGCACAGTAAACAATGGCACCGCTATAAAGGGCCCCATTCGTGCGAAACCGATTTCGTTTAAATCCACCCTTAACGCTGAGTGGGTGGGGGTTTGATAGAAAAGTTTCCCCAACTGCAATTCGTGCAGAACTTTTAAAGCAAAATTTAGTAGGGGCACCTTAAAGTAGTCAAATTCAAATTCCCTGAGGTCGTGTCCTAATAAGCTTTATTTTACATTTTGTTTGAGGTCGTGCAGGATATTTGAACCGGGGGTTCTCCCGCTATCGGGCCACAACAGTTTTGATCGAAATTTTTGGTGAACGTGCAAAAAAACTGTAAAAGCTTTCTACTGTAAATGTGCGTGGAAACCTACTTATCCCCCGGGTACTTGCTTTGCCTTTCATGACATTTTTTTTGAATCCTTTTGTAAGTAGTTGTCTTGTTATGCTATGTCCTTGAAACCCCTGATTAAAAGTGTTGAGGCAAAAAAGCGAACGGGGGGTTTATTTGTTGCGTTGTCGCCATTAGCTCATAACACTAATTGCTGTCAAGATGAAGATGGCGTTGGGTACCCTTCATAAAATACTAAAAAAATGATAATCATGGTAAAAGCCTTACATAGAAAATTTTACGTGCATTATTCCCCTCATTAATAAATATATATTTATTAAAATTTTATATATATTTATATATATATATATAATTTTACTTATATACCTTGTTTTTATTAATAATATTATATATATATATTATGTATATTTTAATTATATTATTATTTATAACATTTTTGTAATTTATGTTTTATATATTTAAAAATTAGTATATATATTATTCTTATATATTTATATTATATTTTTTTATATATTTCTATATATGTTATAAGTTTTCCCCACATATTTATATAATTTTTTTTTATATAATTTATTTTATATATTATTCACATCATATGCATATATATATTATTATATTAATATATATATTATATAATATAAAATTTTATTTATATATATATACGCCTTTTGTAATATAGCATATATGTATATTTGTGGTATTATAATTTTTATCTATATATATTTAAATATTATAATAATATATTATAATATATATTTGTACTCCAGTCCTATATATATATATATATATATAATTATTATTATTATATATATTTTTTTTGTCATACAATGTCATATATTTTTAAAATTTTATTATTATATATTATTATTATTTATTTTATTGTTAAAATATATTATATTTATATTATAAATTAATATATTTTATATTTTTGGGGTTGGTGTATATATTTAACAATTTATATGTATATATATATATATATATATTATATATATAATTTTAATATTATATATATACTATATATATATAATATTATATATTTTATATAATATATATAAAATATATATATATGAATATGTATACATACACACACACCCACACACACACACACACACACACACACACAAAACACACACACACACACACACATATATATATAAAATATTATATATATATATATATATATATTTGTAATATACATATATACATATATATGTATATATATATATAAAATATTTATATATATATATATGTATTATATATATGTAATATTATATATTATCTATATATATATATATATTTATATATTATATGTGTGTGTGTGTGTGTGTGTGTGTGTGTGTGTGTGTGGTGTGTTGTTCCCTTTCTATATATATTAATATGTTAATTTGTTTTTAAAATTTTATATTATATATTCTTTTATTTTTAAAAATTTTTATTTTATTTCTATATTTTTTTTTAAAATTTTTATATATTTATATATATATTTATTTTTATAATACCCCTTATATTTTATATATTTATATAATATTATAATTTCATATATTCATATAATATATGAAAAGTTCTTTTAAAAACCCCCCCACCCACACCCCACACAACCACACACCCAAAAACCCCACACAACACACAAAATATAATATATTTATATATATATAATATATATTTAAAATATATATTATATAATATTTAAATATTTTTTATATTTACATTATATTATTAAAGGATTTTACTATTTTTTTTTATATTATATATTATATAATATATTTTTATATATATATATAATTTGTGTGTGTGTGTGTGTGTGGTGTGTGTATAATATATATTTTATATATATTAATTTTTTATTAATTCTTTTGTATTTGTATTTTTACTTATTTTTTATTTATATTATATATATATAAATTATATATATATATTATTATATGGGGGGCCCCGTGGCTGAATGGTTAGAGCGTCGGGCTCAGACTGTCACGACGGCAAACGCTTCGGGGTTCGGTCACCGACCGCCGCGTTGTTTCCCTTAGGCAAGGAACTTCACCTCGATTTCCTGCCTTTCCCCTGGGGGGCCAAGTCAGCCCAAGTCGTGCCGGGGAAAAAAGATGGGGGACTCGGAAAAAAAAAAAAAAAAATAAAAAAAAAAAAAAAAAAAAACACCGGGGGGAAGGAAAGGCAAACCCCCCGCTCTAAATTGCCAAAAATCTGGAAGCCCATGATCGCAAGGCCGCGGGGGCCGAATGGTTTGACGTCGGACTCAAAATGTACGACGGCAATCTGAGTTCCAGGTTGACACCGCCGCCCCGTTGTTCCCTTGGGCAGAAATTCCCTTTGCCTACCTACCCTGGGTGGCCAAGCAGCCCAAGTCAGTGCTGGGCCCCAAGCCCCAAAAATAGAGAGAAAGATTCCTAAAAAAGGGCCCGGCACTTCCCTGGAAAGGAAATGGGGGCCCTACCACGTACTCACTCCAAGCCCCAACGTGAAAAAATGCAATTGGTATCATCTGTACCACGGCTCAGATATGAACCTACCGTTAAAAGTGATGATTATATTATATTATATATATATATTATTATATATAATATATATAATATTTATAACTATTAAAACATATTAAAATATATATATATATATATATATATATATATATAAATATTTAATTTTATTACCATTTTATATAATATATATATATTATTATATAATTTTATATATAATATATATTTACATTTTCATATATATATTATATTTTATAATAAAATATAAAATTTTTTTATTTAATTATTTATTTTTATATTTAATTATTAATGTATATATTATTAAATATATTATAATATTTTTTAATATATAATTATTAATTTTATATCATCATCATTTGGGTGGGTTCATTCTGGCCGCTGGGGTCCCCCCTATCCCAAATTTGCGTTTACTTGTGATGCCTTGGAGTGAGTCGTGGTAGGGTCCCCATTTCCTTTCCAGGGAGAGTCCCGGGGGTACCTTTTTTTTGGGTAATCTTTCTCTTTTATTTTTCCGGGCTTGGGACCACACTGACTTGGGCTGGCTTGGGCCCCCCAGTGGCTAGGGGAGGCAAACAAGGGGAAATTCCCTTTCCCAAGGAACAAAGTGGCGGTCGGTGACTCGAACCCTGGACTCAATTTCCGTCGTGACGTCTTGACCCCCGCTCTAACATTCGGCCACCCCCGGGGCCCTTTACGATCATGGGCTTCCAGATTTTCTTGCAAATTTTAAACGGGGGTTTGCCATTTCTTCCGCCCGGTGGGTTTTTTTTTCTTTTTTTTTTTTTATTTTTTTATTTTTTTTTTTTTCCTCACCATCTCTATTTCCCGCACTGACTTGGGCATTGGTCCCCCCGTGGGAAGGGACAACGGGTAATTCCTTCCCAAAGGAAAAAAAAGCGGCGGTCGGGGACCGAACCCTCGAAGTCCCGTTGCCGTCGTGACATCTTGATCCGACGCTCTAACCTTCGCCACCGCGGCCCCCTATATATATTTATATATATTATATAATATATATAAATTTTATATTATATATATATATATATATAGTAATATACTATTACTATTATGTAAATTTTTATAAAAAATATTTATTATATAATAATATTATATATTACAACCCACCACCACACAACCACATATATATATATTATAATATATATTTATATATATTATATATATATATATATAAAATATATTAAAAATCCCCTATATACTTTTATTTTATATATATAAATATTTTATATTAATATTATATTAAAATATGTATATTAAAATATATATATTATAAATATATATTATATTTTTTTGTGTGTTTGGTGTTTTGTGGTGTGTGTGTTGTGTGTGTGTTGTGTGTAAAATGTTCAATTTTTATTATTATGTTTATATTATATATATATATATATATATATTAAAATATCATATTTATTGTTATAATATTTTTTATAAATAATAATAAAATATATATATATAAATTTATCTATATATATATATAATATATTTATATATATATATTATCTTTTTATATATATAAAACTATATATATAATTAAATATATCATATTACATATATATATATATTAATATGATACTCACACACACACACACCACACACCACCACACACACACACCATATAATATATATATATAATATATATTATATTATATATTATATATCATATATATAATACATATATATTAAAATAAATTTTTTAATATATATTACATATATTGTATATATGTATTTTACATATATATATTATATATATATATTATATATTTATATATGTGTGTGTGTGTGTGTTGGTGTGTGTGTTGTTTTGTGTGTGTTGTGTTGTGTTGTGTGTTTGTATACTATTCATATTATAATGTATATAAGTATATATATTATAATAATTATATATATATGTATATATTATATATATATATATATATTATATATTATATATATATAATTTCATATGATATGTTCATATATAAACCAACACACACATAATATTATATATATATATTATATATAATATAATTATATATATATAATTATATATATTAAATAAAATTATTTATATTAATATATATTATAATTTAATGTACATGTGTATTTCAAAAATAATATTATATATATATATTATTATATATAATATTATATATATAAGTCATGTGTTTGTACAAATTTATATATTTTTAATTATATATATATATATATATTTTATTATATATTATATATATACACCAAAAATACATTATCTATATATACAATTTGGCTATATATATTATATATATATAATTTAAAATTTTATATAATATATATATTATATATATATATATTGCATATGTATTATTTATATTATATATATTAATATATATTTTATTAAAATATATTTTAAAATAATTTATGTATTATCTTTTTATATACATATTACGTATATATATATTATATTTATATTATATATATATATAATATTTTATATACAAAAATATATATATTTATTTTTTATATTTTTTATTTTTATTTTTATTTTAAACTATCTTTTTTAAAATATTTTTATATTTCTTTGTGATATATATATATCTTATTTATTATTATTATAACTATATATATTTATATTACTTATATCATAATGTTTATATATAATATACATATATATAATATAATAATTTTATTTAAAAAATTTATAAAAGGGATATATTTATATATATATATTATATATATATAAAATATATTATAAATTTTAAAATTTATGTAAGAGAGAGATAAATTTCACGTCAATTTCTAGTTAGGCTTTTACCATGATTTCATTATTTTTGTTATGATTGGTATCCACACCGCCTCTTTATCTTGAATAGCAATTTTGTTATGAGCAATGGACAAAAGCAAACACAAAAAACGCCCTGTTTTACGCTTGTTGCCGTCACCCTTTTTATCAGATGGTTCAAGGGCATAGAAAAAACAAATCTTCAAAAGGGTTTTAAGAAAATTTCACGAAAGCTGCAAAAGCAAAGTCCCGAGGGGTAAGTGGATTCCCCGCCTCCTTACATAGAAAGCTTTTCGAGTTGTTGTCCGTTTACACAAAAAATTTTAGATCTGAACTGTTGTTGGGCCCATGCTGGGGGGAAAGCAACCCCCGGGGTTTTTTTCGGGGAATTAAACCTGCACGGGGACCTGAAAAATTTTACGAATTTTTTTCCT
>NW_023645802.1:0-7943 GCF_015228065.2 Penaeus monodon
ATTAAAAAAATTAAATTTTTTTAAACCTTAATAATTATTAATGATTATTATGAATTATTAAAACTTATAATTATTATTTTAAATTTAAAATTATAATTTTTGAATTATTTATGAATATTATGAAATTTTGAAAAAATTATTATTATTTTGATAATTATTTAAATTATTATGAATTATTATAAAACTATTAATTATTATGAATTGTTTGATATTTATTAATTATTATTAATTGTTAATTATTAATTATTATTTATTATTCATAATTATTCATAATTACTCATAATTACTCATAATTATTCATAATTATTATTATTATTATTTATTATTAATTTATTTTAATCTATTACTATTATCATTATTTATTATTAATTATTATTAATTTATCATTATTATCATTATTTTTGTTATCATCATTATTTGTTTTTTTTTATCATCATTATTTGTTGTTTGTTATTATCATTATTGTTTGTTGTTTGTTATTATTATTACAGCTTGTTATTATTATTGTTTGTTGTTTATTGTCTGTATTTTTTTTATTGTTTATTGTCTGTTATCTTTTTTATTGTTTTATTATCTGTATTTTTTATTGTCTGCTATTGTTGTTTATTGTCTGTTTTTTATTGTTAGTATTCTGTTAGTATTGTTTATTTCTGTTTTTTTTGTTTTTTGTTTCTTGTCTGTTATTGTCTGTTGTTTTTTGTTTATTATTGTTATTGTCTGTTATATTGTTTTTTGTCTGTTATTATTGTTTATTGTCTGTAATTATTGTTTATTGTTTTATTTTTTTGTTATTATTTGTTAAAGTTTGTTATTATTGCTAATTTTGTTATTATTTGTTATTATTATTTTTTTGTTTGTTATTATTATTATTATTATTTTTTTGTTATTATCATTATCATTATTACCATTATTATTATTAACAAAATTAAATATTACTATAATTATTATTATTATTGTTTTAATTGTTATCATCATTATTGTTATTATTGTTTTATTTTTGTTATGAATATTACTATCACAATTATCATTATTATTATTATTATTATTATTATTATTATTATTATTATTATTTTATTATGATTATGATTATCGTTATTATTATATATCATTATTATTATCACCACCATCATTATCATTATTGATATCGTTACTACTATGATCATTCATATTCATATAATCATCATTATTATTTTTTTATTATTATATATTTTTTTACATTAGTATTTTTATTTTTATTACTGTTATTATCATTATCATTATCATTATTATTGGTACAAATAGTAGTAGCAGTGCATGTGTATGTTTTCATTATCATTAAGGTTGCTGCAGATCTGCTGTTGTATCAAATGTTTACTACTTCTGTCCGATGGAAAAGCTACTGAGGCGGTCTTAACTTAACGATACAAGCTCAGGGTTCTGTATTCCGATGTTTTACATTGAGCCGAAATTAGGGCATTGGAAAGTACCTAGATTTCTTATGCGGAAATTCGCACACGTACTATATAAGGGAATGTTAACTGTAAAATGTATTCCATTTCTCTTTCCTTCTGAGCAATGACGATGAAGCCAACAGTAACTTCTGCTTCTTCCCAGTCGATGAGGTTTAGGTAGATAGATAGGACAGATAGAGAGGGGGGAGAGCGAGAAAGAAAGATATTGCAGTTGACCCTTTGGCAAGTGAAAGGGTTTGTGCTGAGCAAGAGGAACGACCTCGGAGGGACGACTGAGCATCGCGCACTCGTCCCTATAATTTTCCTCTGCTCAACAAATCTAAAAAAGAGTAGCAAAACTGTCATATCACTTGCTTTTATTGAATAATTTTTGTGTAGACGTGCAAAATTTGTTGAAAGTTGTTTGTTCTCGACTTTCATGATAGATTTATTATTATTAGCATTGCATAACCTGCCAGAAATAAGATGGTTACTAGATGTCCATGCGAAAGGATTTAGAATATACTCTGGTGTGATCTTTAACATAAATCACAGAAACAAGAAAATGAAGAATTAATATAAATAGAAATAAGTAAGATATTATCTGTTCTGATAATAGACTAATTTCTTGAAGTCGATTATTTCTAATGAACCCAGAATTCACGACTGCATTGCCTTTTGTGCAATACAAGAACATTTCCCTTCACATTCAAGATCACGTTTTTTCCGCTTGCTTCATAACTCCAGCGTCAGTGTCTCTCTCGGCCGGCTCTTCCTCTCCATTATCCGAAAGCCTTTCGACAAAAGGCTTCTGTCCGTCTCTCGTCCACCCGCCTCCGACTGACCATTATTCCCCGCCGGCCTCTCGCGCGGCCCACGCGCTCTTTTGCTCCCGTTTCTCATTTCCTTTTTTCTCCATGTGCTGCCTTTATTACTTCCCTTCAGCAGTCTTTGAATCTTCATGTTTGCACGTATGGTTCTAGACTGTTGCAATTTACTGCCACGTTTCTCTCAGTCTTCTCGCCTGGCTTAACCAGATACCTCATTCCCCGATGCGAAAAATTGCTTATTCGGGTATTGATTTTTTAGTTCGTAAAATTTGATTACACGACTCGTAAGTCCAACAGCCATAAGAAATATGCAGCTGCAGTCGGTAATTAGCGGCGTAATGGTATACCTTGGGTATACCATTTAGATGAAATTAAAAACTAACAGAAAACAATATCTTTTTAATATTACAATGGTATTTCAAATACCTCTCATCTGACACCTACAAAATAGCTTAGCACGAATTTCGCATGCCTTCTAAACTAAAATGAATATATCTTCTGGAATGAGTCCATCCGAGACTATCTCAAGCCTTCGAGATGTCAATAAAGACATTTAGGTATCGAAGAAGCAACACTGCCATGACAAGAACCTTCAGGCAGTCCACATATGACAAAAGACAGTGACACAGGAAGTGCGGATGAATATGGGCCCCTGCAATTTCATTTGGAAATTTATATTTGCTTTGTCACTTTCACTTTGGATACAGAGGGGTGTGCCAGTATATACGGTTGACAGTCAATTTGGGAGAGACAGCTAGGAAAAGGCAACAAAATATACAGAGCATGTGCACACGCTTGAATACAGAAAGGGTGATGGGTGTTATCATGACTATCAAATCCCAATACAATATGGAAAAACGGAATGCAAAATGGTTTCACATATACTGTATCGGTCATAATAGATCTCTTTAGGATTTATTTTTCGGTCGTTTTTCTGGTGAGAAATAGGGCGATACTAGTTTAAAAGATATTATTTTACTAATTTCTTTGTTCTTGTTGTCTCTCGCTCTCCCAGTTTATCATCTATGATATTATTTACGCCATCTATGTGTAACATGAATATCCCCTGATTACAAAATTTATTTTAGAATTTCAGTGGCCAAAGAGTGACGCATTCTATGGCGTTTAGAGAGAGGGAAGTAATAGGAAAAGAAAGGGGGTAAGGGGAAAATGTAAGATGAGAGAGAGAGAGAGAGAGAGAGAGAGAGAGAGAGAGAGAGAGAGAGAGAGAGAGAGAGAGAGCGAGTGAGCGAGCGAGCGAGCGAGCGAGCGAGCGAGTGAGTGAGTGAGTGAGTGAGTGAGTGGTGAGTGAGTGAATGAGAGAGAGAGAGAGAGAGAGAGAGAGAGTGAGAGTGATTCTCCTCAGAAAAGTCAAACATTTTCGTCATCTATGTGTAACAGGAATATCCCCTGATTACAAAATTTATTTTAGAATTTCAGTGGCCAAAAGAGTGACGCATTCTATGGCGTTTAGGGGAGAGGGAAGTATAGGAAAAGAAAGGGGAAAGGGGGGAAAATGTTAAGAGAGAGAGAGAGAGAGAGAGAGAGAGAGAAAAAGAGAGAATGAGAAGAAGAGTGAGTGAGTGAGTGAGCGAGCGAGTGAGCGAGCGAGTGAAGAGTGAGTGAGTGAGTGAGTGAGTGAGTGGGTGAGTGAGTGAGTGAATGAGAGAGAGAGAGAGAGAGAGTAAGTGATTCTCCTCAGAAAAGTCAAACATTTTCGTGCCCGCGGCTCGTAGGCGTTGTATAATGCCAAGCTCGCCCTTTCCTTGGAAATATGCTTCCTTGTCCTGGGTGTCAGCTTCAAAGACATATTTGGACCTGTTGGTCAAAGTTCTACGTCGAGCTTACCATCTGATTACATCCCAACGACACTACTACATCGGAGAGATGTGGTTAGTACTCACGGTAATGCAAAAAATTCAAGGGGCAACGAGTCCTCATCTACAGGAATTTGGAAAAAAAAACACAATACAAAAACTAGATTTATTGAAAACGAGACTACAGTTTCGAAATCCACCTGGAACCTATCCTCAGGTCTGAAGAGAAAAGGAGTGGAGGGGTATTGTAGCAGCACGACCCCGCAACCTAAGTTTCAGCGTAGTTTCCCAGGTTTGGGGCACATCAGGTCCACAGCCATGTCCGCGCTCATTGGACAGCGGGCTCCCCTCGTTCCCTGCGCGCTTACACAGCGCTCGTGTACTTATGTCGCAGAGTCCGAAACGAGATCAGCACTCAAGAGAGTGACTATAGTAACAAAATTGGGAAAATCAAAGTGTCATTGAGCTACCCTGGTTACCGGGGCCCCAATCGCGCCGTGAACCCATTCTTCATATTTACCTCTCCCAATAACGTAAATGTCTAGCAAATTATCTTTTTTTTTTAGAGAGTATTTGCATTTCCACTGCCCTCAGCGGTTTTTCTTTTTTGCCTATTGACGGTGGGCACGGGGGAAAGAAACACCTCTCCTCAGACCCGCAGCACTCTATCACAAGGGAACCTGTATAAGTGAGGCCCAGCATCTGAGGTGACATATAGGTGTTGTCCTCTCCTACTAAACTCCTTCCCTTTCTTGTGGCCATCTGGACCTACATGAATCCCCAGGGGTTTTTGTATTCGTCTGGGTGGTGCGCTCTCACCTACTGTCCTTTGTAGCAAGGTTTGGCAGCATGGAGTAAGCCCACCACATAAACTCCAATCCTCTAGTGTGATGGAGAACGCCGCCAGGCTGGCACTAGAGGGGGTCGAGCTTAGGACCTCTAATTTTCCAACTTTCCCCATCTCTCCCTAATCACCTCCATCTCATCTCATCCTGCTCATGTAAAATATTCAAGGTCAAGTCATTTCCAAAAGGCGGCCTCTGCCCTAACCGGCGGGACGCCAACGCAAGGCCTCTCTTTGATGCCAACATCAGAGTATTTTGGTATTTACGAGATCCATGAAGGATATCTTGACATTATCGATGACGACGACATGCCCAACGAATCTTTCTCCCTCAGAGACAATCGATTTGCTTAAGAATTGGGTTCACTCCTGTGCTCCCCCTTGATATGAAGCTAAGCTCACGCTAGTTTTCAAAAAACTTGACAGACACATGGGCAGTGAACCTGAGTCAGCCATTGTCGACGAAATCATGGGAGCTGGGTCTCCGACTCCCAGGTCGAGAACGGCATTCATGAAGACATCGTACCTCTTGAAAGTCCGCTTTTCAGACCACCAGGCCGCCATGATCAAAAAAAAGGTTATTTAAAACCCTTTTTATCTCTTTGTTGCTCCCTTGGGAAATTGAGTTTGAGCGCTTCACGCCACTCAGGCAGTGTATGAACTGCTGTGGTTACAGACATACAAAAAAACAATGCGAGGAGACAAAGAGCACCAGGTGATCTGAATGCAGTTCACAACCACATTCGTACAGGGACTGCAGAAGCAACGTAAAGAAATGCCTCAACTGCGGTGGTGACCACCGCACGTTTGCCAACAGCTACCCCTGTACGAAAAGAGGCAATGAAAACTTCACATGAAAAGAGAAAGAAAAAAAAAAAGAGAAAGAAGCTGGGCCCTCTTGGGGTTGGGGCGCAAAAGGCAGCACTAGAGACGGTCCAGGCAACTATAAATGCCTGGAAACCTCTTATTAATCAAGTCCGCCAAGACATTAAAACCAGTGCCACAAAAACGGAACCCACCATCCACTTACCCCTTTCCCAAAATGAACTCTCAAAAGAGATCATGATAGTTCTCCTGCACGCCCACTTGCAGAATCTCATTGCCCCTGAGAAGGGCTTCAGGCACCATGCCAAAGAGGCCCTAGCCAGGAACCAATTACCTGAGCTTGATCTGGGGGAGGCCGACTCCTGGGGCATTCTTAATGCATACGCCCCCTGCAAAGTCTCCAGATGCCACCTCCACAGCCACAGGGAATTATCTCCGACATCGCCCTGGATAAACATTTGATGAAGACCCCCCCAGATCCCCCAACCACCCTTGTGACAGCTTAAAAAACGATACCTCGGTAAGACCAGCAGGAGCGCGCCTAAAAAAACCCACCACAAGATCTCCCCAGGGAGGTCCCTCCCTACCTCTCCTGATCCGCCACCACCATCGCCTGTCATAAAAACATCAAAGAGTTGTCACAGAGACGATGAAGGTTTTGGGGCCACCTCATGGACGGCACTGTAGTAGACCCCACATTCACGGCATCTGATTGTTCTCTGAAAACCCCCAAACATACCCTTTACTCTGGAAGAGAAGAAATTGGGCAAGAAATAAAAGGAACCACATCAAATGGCTCATGACCAAAGCAAAGCATCACAACATAGTTATAGCTCAAAAAATACATGTACACCTCATGGAAGGTAACATACACATTGACACACCATAATCAAATACTACAACAACATACGCAAAATACCCAACTTACACCTTATAGACGACACAACATGAGACAAGTAACACAACATGGTACTTAACACACTACAACTCACGCCTCACCATCATACAACACGTCTTACACTGGAAAAAACACGAAAAAACGAACTCTACAAAAAACATGATCCACACATCCTCCTCCTAACAGCCATGGTCTCAATAGCACTAATCCACTAAAATTCTATACATACACAGTCTATTCTTCCAACAATTTCACAAGAACAAAGTTATGGCGTATCTATTGCAATAAAAAACAACACCCAAACACACAATCATCAACAACTTCCACTCAGACCTCTTGGCACAACCTCGGTCCCCACACACCAACATACATTACCCATAACACAGCAATAACAAACCACAGAGCACACCTTCACCACCATATAACAACAGACGATATCACATCCAGCGACCACCTCCCGGGCATCATAACACTGTCAACAAACCCTATCTGATTGCAACACAACCCCGAGAATTTTTTCAAACATGCAAACCCGGGAGGGCTTCAAACAAGCACTTGAAGACACACAAAATTATTCATCTCGAAGGGCAACCCACACACACAATAAACACCCACCTTGAACAGTGGTACACAAACAAACAGACAGGCAGGTCAACATCCCCCAAGCAACATACAAACAATCTCTCACTACAGAGAAACACATCGTCTGAAATTGCTTAAATTACAACATAGGCACCTACACGACCTTTCAGAACACGGGGCGCCCCAATTACGCACACATACAGAGAACTCCGACGCAATAACACACGAAATTTAAAATAATGAATAAAAACACTGGGAAACAAATAGCAAAGATTATGTCAAAACACCAAAGACCCCAAGAAAAATTTTTGAGATCCATCAAAATGCCATGCGGTCGAACAAACAGAAACCCCCACATGCCTGTACAAAACAGACAGAAGGTTGACTCGGGGGATGAGATGGAACTCCTCCACAGGGAATCACTGGCAACAGAATTTCAAATGTCCCCTCCGAGAACGCCCGATTTGACCACACCACTGAGACCGAGGTAACACACTACGTACAGAAACACAGTTCTCCCAGAAAACATCATTATACTAAGCAATCTCACAGAGGACAGTCCCCTCTCCACACCTTCACGCCAGAAAAATAATTAACACATCAGCACATGGGTGGAGATTACGTGGAAGTTCCCGGAACTGCTGAAGGGTAATAACACAAGACTCATCACACATTAGAAACACAACAACCACAGTAGCAATACGGGTTTCTCCTACC
>NW_023645803.1:0-7943 GCF_015228065.2 Penaeus monodon
TCTCCTCTCTCTCTCCTCTCCTTTCTCTCTCTCTCTCTCTCTCTCTCCACACACACACACATACATAATTTTGTGTGTTTAAATAATATAATATTATAATAAAATTATATAATTTTATATTAAAAAAATATAATTATATACATATATTATATAATTATATATATAATAATTAATATAATTATATATATAATATAATATAATAGTATATATTATATATATGATATAATAAAATATATATATATATTATATAATATATATAAATATAATATATTTAATTTTATAATTTAAAAATTTATAAATTTATAAAATTATATATATAATATCTAAATATTAATATATATTTTTATATTAATAATATATAATAATTTTATATATATTATATAAAAAATAATATATATATATATATATATATACAGACACACACAGATTTGTTTGTGTGTGTGTGTGTGGAGAGAGAAGAGAGAGAGAGAAAGGAAAGTACGTGTGTTTTACATTTATATAAATATAATAATATATATATATATATTTATATTAATATATATAATAATAATATATAATATATATACATATATATTTATATATTTATATATATATTTTTTATAAAATATATATATATTATATATATAATATATTATCACCACACACACACACACAACACACACACAACATATAATATTAATATATATAATATATAATATATGTATAATATATATTTAAAATTATATAGTATATATATTAATAAAATATATATATTTTAATATATATTTTATTATATATATATATTAAAATATATATATGTCGTGTCGTGTGCGTGTGTTGTGCGTGTGGTGTGTGTGTGTGTTGTGTGTGTGTGTGTGTGTGTGTGTGTGTTGTGTGTGTGTGTGCGTGCGTGGTGGTGTGGTGTGTGTTGTGTGTGCCGGCGCGTTGTGCGTGTTGTGTGTATTTGTGTTTGTGTTTTTTTGCTGTGTGTGTAATATACGAGTAACTACATACTGCATACCCCCACACACCACACCATTAATATATAATAAATATATATATATTTTTTTATATATTTATATATATATAGATGATAGATAGTGATAGATAGATAGTGGTATATAGATTATTATGTATTTTTTATATATATATTTATTTTATAATTTAATAATATAATTATATATATTTTTTATTATATATATATATTATAATATAAATACCCACCACACCCCCCATTATTTATACCGACCCCACCCCCCGACCCCTTTTTTTGGGGCACGTCGGGGGGGCGGAACGGGGCGTGCACCCGGGATGCCACCCGGGCAAACCTCAGGCGTGCTTTCCGGTAGGCGCTGGAAACCCGGGGCCTTGGGGCGGATGAGCGGTTACCCCTGCATCGCGGGAATTGAAGCGACGGGGATTTGGGGTGGCTCCCTTCTCAAGGACAAAAACCTGGTAGCAGCACGATCTGGGTGGTACACCTGCTCCTGGTCGGCCCACCGAGTCACCACCTCCAGGGCGACTTGAGCTTTTTAAAAACCAGACTAAGCATGTTTTTTGGCTTCATGTCTCTTATTGCTTAACGCTCCTCCCGTTATTAAACTTGATTGAAAGAGGCATTCTATCCAAACCGCATCTGTGCAGACTTTCGCTTATAGGGCGACTTTTGCGGTATCCGGCTGTGACCGAACGGCTATGAGATGTCGTGGGCCCCCAGGGCTCGAGAGCTGATCCAGCACGAGAATAGCCTCCTTCTCTCGGGCTGTGTTAGGTCCCAAAAATGAAATCTCTGGCTCCTGGTACCACGCTTCAATCTGCATCACTGGCTTGTCGCGAAACGGTACAGGGGCAAAGGGGTCGCCACTTCTTTTTAGCCCCAAATGGAGGATCCCAAAAATGCAGGTTTACCGAGTGGGGGGGTTCTGTGCCTGACCATAGGCTGGTTGTGGCTACCCTGTGGTCCCTTAAACCCCTCCCCGCCCTCCGTGGCCCCCAAAGATTTTTTTCCCTGGCAAACAGGGAGGAGGAGTATCCCCCTGGGTTCACCAGGGCAGTCCTGCCCCGAACTCGAGAACCTGAGGGATGCATTGCTCTGGGGGGAGCTCTTAAAAAGCGGTAACACCCCCGCAGGCAGCTCGGATCAACTGGCGTCCCCTTGAGGGAAAAGGCAAATTCCCATCCCCCGGGAACTTAGGCCACTGAAGTTTTTTTCATGCTTGGCTGAATGGTAATCAAGTCTTGCGTTGCTCCATAGTACTAGGGCTTGGCCCCCTGCTGAGCGGAAAAGGGGAACGTTTATCAGGAACCTTGCGGGGGAGGTTGAAGGCCTTCCTTGGTAATGACCTTTGCCCTGCCTCCCAAAGCCCGGGAAAACCTAACTCTAACCCCCCTCACAGAAAACTGAAGTCCATCAGCAATGGACGGATCATCTCGATCTGTTGGGGTTTCTGAACGTTGGGCTGAGTATTTTGAGCATTGTACCAATAACCTTCCAACAGTTAACTTGCAAGTGATAAAGTGATGTCACGTTCCTGCCCGACCCCCCCTTCAGGGGGGAAACCCCCTACCATAACAAGGAAAGGTAAATTTTCCCAAAGCTGAAAGGGGGAAAACTGAAAGGCATAATTTTTTTATTCCTTGCTGAACCAAAAGGCGGGGGTAACCTATGGCTCAGGGCCTGCACACGTCCTGGGGGTTGGCCCACCCTCTCTGGAAGGGGAAAGGGGGGATTATTGGGATTGTACAACTACCGTGGCATTAACCGGGCAAGTTTTCGCCCACTTTCTTCTGAAAGGGACCCGCACCCCCTCTGACCCTAAAGGGACCGGGAGCAACTGGATTTACCCCTGGCAACCCAAAATAGACCATATATGCGTTGGGTTTTTGGGGAATCCCGCATGATTTGGCTCCCTCAAAAGGCGTTTGATTTGGTGCATCGGGAATCGCTAGGGGAAGTCCTGAACCGGGGGAAATTTCCGCCCCAGATTATTGGTCAAATAGCCCCTTTATACGGGTTAGGTCCGCAACCCCCTACGGGCATCGAGACCGAGCATTGGTTTTAAAATCCTGGAAATTCCAAAATGACCATAACCACTTTGAGTAATTGTGGAACCCCGTCATGAGTTTGGGGGGTGGTTGCTTGAACCTTATCGCCCTCAAAGGCGTTTGACTCGTCCCGGGAATCGCTATGGATCCGAACTCAGGGAATTCCGATGCAGATTATTCCCAATACAACCTTTTATCCGGGAGAAAGTGCTGTAAAGTGGGGTTTGGGCTTCGAACTTTTCCCTTTTAAATCATGTGGGTCAGTCATTGGACAACACTAGGCAATATAAAGGTCTCAGCCCTTGACTTTCCCGCGATGTTGCTTCCTATTTTCCCTTGGAGTCCTGTTGCGGGCTCTTGATGCATTTAGAAAAGGCGAACCCTAGGCCTAGGGTCTCCGGACCAAGACCAAGATTCAGGACTTTGGGGCCTTTTGGGGACCCGTTCTCGACCCATGTTTTCACCGAGGACTTGATGTTACAAGAGTTTTACATACCCTGGTATATAGTCCATACTCGGGCTGCCAGACCAAAAGTAAATAGAAAATTGGTCTGGCAACAGGAGGCAAAAATGATCACAAAGCATTTGGTATGTCGGTAGCTATGAAAGGGACCAAGCTGCGTGTCTTAAAGGCCTTGATACTGCCGTTTTGCTCTATGGAACAAAACCTGGACCTACCCAGTGTTTTGGGGAGTTTTGTCTTGATGCCTTTTTACAATCCCTTCGCCAGATCTGGGGGACAGTTGGCAGGACCACACTCCAAACCGGGGGTTAACCCCTGCATGGGACCTGTTACTTTCATTCCGGACGGGAACTCAAGCTAATGGCACGTCTCGTTTCCCCCGTGGGCGGGCCCTGCCCTTTATTTTTTCCTCTGCGGACAAAACCCAGGGGGAGGGGGCCTTGGGGGGACCCAGAGATCATGGGGTTGGCCTCCCACGAACCCCTTTGCGGGGGATGGGGCCTGTGCCTGCCGGGGACTTTCCTTGAGGGGGCCTCGTGGGGTGAAGCGAAGGTGAATGCGGGCCCTGCCCCCCGCCGGCTTTGCCCCTTGATGAAGATGATGTCACACCACCACACACACCATTTTATTTGGATAATGTATATATTATATTTATATATATATAATTAAAAGTATATAATTATATATATATATATTATATATATATAAATTTTTAAATATATATATAATTTATATGTATATATATAATTATATTAAATATTATATATATATTTATAATAATATATATTAATATATTAAAATTTTATATATAAATTAATATTATATAATATATATAATATATATAAATATATATTATATATATTATAATATATTTATATATAATAATATATATATATATTATATATATAATATTATTATATATATTATTTTAATAATTTAATATATTATATTATTATATATTATATTATATATAATATATAAATATTATTCTTTTATATATTATTATATATATATTACATTTTCCAATTATACATGTGTTTGTGGGGGTTTTGTGTGTAATCTCTCATCAAGGGGGTAACGCCGGGGGGGCGCATGCCGCATTCACCCTTCCTTTCCCCACGAGGGTCCCTCAAAGGGAAGTCTCCAGGCAGGCCCCGGGCCCTCTCCCCCGAAAAGGGCTCGTCGAGTTGCCCCAAGCCATGATCTCCTGGGGCATCCCACAGGCCTCCTCCACTAGGGGGGTTTTCGCAAAGGGCAACCTGAAAGGCAGGGGCGTCACAGGAAAAAGGGTACGTGCCCAATAGCTTGAGTTGCCGATTCCGGATTGCAAGTAACAGTCCCATCACGTGTAACCGCCGGTTGGAGATGTGGTCCTCCCAAATGTAAACCCCCTTTCGGGGGAAGGGACTTGTTACAATGGGATCAAAACGACTCCAAAACACTGGTGCGTCAGGTTTCGCTCCATAGAGCAAAAATGGCATACAAGGCTTGAAAAAACGCCTTGGTCCTTCTGCATAGCTACCGACATCACCAAATGCTCTTGTTGATCAGTTCCTGCCTCTGTTGCCAACCAATCGTCTATTTTACTCTTGGCTGACAGCCCAGAGATATGGATATACTACCAGGGGGTTAAAACTCTCTGTAAAATCAAATTTCCCCGTGCAAAACATGGTCACTGAAAGGGGTTCCCCCAACGGCCCCCCAAATCCTGAATCTTGTCTTGGGCCGGGGCTCTAGGGCCCGGGGGTTCCTTATTTCTAAAAAGCTCAGAGCCGCAAAATGATCCAAAGGCAATGATGAAAATCGTCGGCAAAGTCAAGGGCTAGACCTTGTATTCCTATGTTCTCCCCACTGATGACTCCACACTGATTTAACAGGAAAATTCGACAGACCCCCCCCACCTTTACACACTTATACCGATAAAGGGTTGCTATTGGCCTAAACTCTCGGAATTCCCCCGAGTCCGGATCCCCTAGCGATTCCTGATGTCCGGTCAAACCCTCTTTAGGGCGTTAGGTTCAAGCAACCCCCCGCCCAAACTCTGACGGCCTCCACAATTACTCAAAAGCATATATGGGCTATTTTGGGGGCTTGCAGGGTTAAATCCGACTGCCTGTCTCTGATGCCTCATAGGGGGTTTTGGATCCATACCAGTAAAAGGCTTGCTATTTTACCAAAATCTGGTCGGAAATTTCCCGGTCTCAGGGTCTCCATACTTTTTCCCAGCACCCAATCAACGCCCTTTTTGAGGTAGCCAAACTCATACGGGATTTCCCCATAACTCGAATCGCTAGTAATGGTCTATTTTTGGACTTCCAGGGGAAATCCATCTTCCGGTCTCTGATGCCCCATAGGTGGTTGCGGACCGTTTCAGAAGATTGGGCGGAACCTTGCCTGGTGTAAAGCCCGGGATTTCTAAATCCCAATAATCCCCTTCCCCCTTTCCAAAAAGGAGACCACACCCCTCAACTGTGTGCAGGCCCTAGCCATAGTTTACCCCCACCTTAGCAGTTTAGCAAGGTATCACATATGCCGCTTTTCCCCCCTTCACTTGGAAATTTCCATCCTTTTCCCTGTTATGGTGGGGGTTTTCCCCGTGAGGGTGGGTCTGGGCAGGAACTGTGCTCACTTTATCCCTTTTTTTTTTTGGAGGTTTTGGGGGGGGAAAAAAAAAAAAAAAAATTTTTTTTTTGTGTTTTTTGGGGGGGGGGGGGGGGGGTTGTTGGGGGGAATTTTACCGGAAGGCCTTCAACCCCTCAGCAGTTTCCGAAAAAGTTCCTTCTCCCGTCTAAGTGGTCCCCCAAACCCTACGAATTGGCAACGCAAGCTTTATTCCCTTCAGCCAAACCCCTAAACACTTTTCGTTTCCTTAATTCTCCCGGGGAAAGGAATTCCCCTTGCCCTCAAATTACCCGTTGCTCTGGCTGCTGCGAGTGTTACCCTTGAAGAGCTCCCCCAAGCAACTCCCTCAGGGTTCCGATTCGGTCAGAGACTGCCAGGTGAACCCCCGGGGTACTCTCCTCCCTTGTTTGTCCCGGTAAACACTTTGGTGGCCACTGGAGGACGGGGGTGTTTTAAGTGACCCCAGTCCACAACCACCTATGGGCAGTGCCCCAGAAATCGGCACTCCGGTAAACCCTGCAGTTCTTTAGGGGTCCCCATTTTGGGGCAAAAGAAAGTGGTCGACTCCTTAGCCCTGTACCCGTATCGCTGTACAATGTCCCGCGATGCAAATTTAGCGCTGGTACCAGGCAATTCTCATTTTCTGGGACCTAAAACGTCCCGGAGAAGGAGGGTATTCTCGCTGCTGGGATCAGCTCTCGGCCTGGGGGCCGACAGACTCTCATACCAGTTGGGCCAGCCGGATCCCATTAAGTCCCCATTATAATGGAATGTCTCCACAGATGCGAGTTTGGGTAGAAAGCCTCTTTCACATAAAATTTAAAAACTCGGTGGGGGGTTCGCAATAAAACATGAAAACCAAAAACATCTTCGTCTGTGCTATAATACGCTCAATCGCCCTGGGGGTGGTGACCACGGGGAGGCCCCACCAGGAGCAGGGGTACCCACCCACACTGTCGTGCGCTACCAGGTCTTTAGTCCTCTGAGAGGCAGCCCTCACTCCCCGTCGTTTAATTCCTGCGATAGCAGGGGTAACCCTCATCCCGCCGCAAGGCCGGTGTTCCAAACGCCCCACCCGGAAACACCCCATTTTAAACCCCGGGGGGTCACCCGGGTGCACGCCACTCCCCGCCCCCCCCCTCCGACGTTTTCCCCAAAAAAGGGGTCGGGGGGCTGTGGGGGCGTGTATATTATTTGGGGGTGTGTGTGTGTGTGTGTATATTTTAATATATATAAATATATATATATTAAAATATATATATATATTAAATTATATACATATTATAAATATTATTATTATAATAATTATCTAAATATCTATCTATCTATCTATCTATCTATCTATCTACTATATTATATATATATAATATATATATATAATATAATATATATATTATAATTGTGTGGAGTGTTGTGGTGTATCATGTATTATGTATACTGTATATATACCCCAGACAAACACACCCACACACATACACACACACACGCAACACCGCCCGCGCACCACACACCACACACACCACCCCCAACCCCGCACCACCACCCCCACCACACACCACACACACCCCCACACACCCACACCACACACCACGCACACACACACGCACCGCACACGACTATATATATTATATATATTAAAATTTTTTATATATTTAAAAAATTAATATATAATATATAATATTATATCATATTAAAAAATATAATTATATATAAAATTATATATTAATATTAATATTATAATTAAATTTTTTGGTGTTTGGGGTGTGTGGGGTGTGTGGGGGTATAATATAGATTATATATATATATTAAATTTAAATTTTATATTAAATATAAA
>NW_023645804.1:0-7942 GCF_015228065.2 Penaeus monodon
CGTCCCCCGGCCCCCCCAATCCCCGGCCCAAGGGGGGGGGGGGAAAAAAAAAAAAAAAAAAAAAGGGCCCCAGTGGTTTTTTAAACAGGGTCCCAAAAAAAAAAAAACCAGGGAAACAAGCCAAAAGGGGAACCCACGCCAACGCCCCGAACAACCAGGAAAAAAACCAACCAAAAAGGGGGGACCCGGGCCCGCAAAAACAACACATGGGACATTTTTCCTTTAAATTTTTCCCAAAAAGGGTTTTTTTTTTTTTTCCCTGTACCCCCTTTTTTTTCTATAGGCCCCCCATTTCAGGGGGGGGGAAAAAAAAAAACCAAAGTCCCCACCCACACAAACCAAAAGCTTAAAAAAAAAAAAAACAGGGGGGAACAAAAAATCGGTTTATCTAAAATTCCACAAGGGGGGCAAACCCACAAGAGGGTTTTCACAAAGGGGGCACAACCAAAAACCCCGTCTTTTGGGTTTTTTCCTTTTTCCCCCCCTCCCCTACAAAGGGGCCCGCTTTGCCGAATTTTTTTGCCCAGGTTTCCCTTTTTCATGTTAAAAAAACAAAAAAAACACAAAAAAAGGACAAAAGGGGGACCCCCCTGGCGTAGCACCTTTTGTTTTTTAAAAAGGGAAAAAAAAAAAAAAAATTTTAAAAAAAAACTTTAAAAAAAAATTTTATTCAAATAAAAATTTTTAAAATTTTAAAATAAAAACCCAATTTAACCATTAAAAAAACTCAAAAGGCATAAAAATTTTAAATTTAAAACTCTTAAGTTGTTTAAAAAAAATTAAATTTCAAAAAACACTTATTGGCATAATTTTAAAAATTTTTTTAAAAAAAAAATATAAAGGTTCTCGCTAAAGGGGAAAAAACCCTTATAGACCCCCCTTATGGTCCCCCACAAAATCCCCCCCAAATAACTTTTTTTCAATTTGTATAAAGGGGGAGGGGGGGGGACCAAAGTTAAACATAATCTTTTGGGGGTCTGAGAATTTTTTTACCCCAAATTTTTTTTTTCCACTTTACCATTTGGGCGGGTCGTTAAAAGGGCTTTTTCCCCTTGGATCCCCCAACAAAAAAGTGGCTTGGGGACTTTTTTTAGCCATCAGGGCCCATGAAAGCCCAGCTTTGGGTGCCCGGATTTTTCTTATCCCTTTTTTAATGCAATTTCCCAACTTTTTTCGGTTGGGTGGGGATGGAAAAGCTAGGTCCCACCAAAACTTTGCCAAGGTTTTTTTAAAACTTCCTAAATCTTCCCTTCCGCAGTTTTTTTATTTTTCGCAAGGATTTTGGCCTTTTATTTTTTCCCCCCATTTAATTGCGGAAGGGGGAAAACCGATTTCTGGTTTTTTTTAGGTTTCGGGTGTGGAGGAGGGGAAAAAAACCGGGACCCCTCCCCAAAAGGTGGGGGGCCTTTTAAAAATTTTAAGCCCTCCTGGGTTTTTTTTCCCACTGAAAACCCAAAAAAAAATGCGGGCTTGGCACCCACAAAAAAAGGAGTTTTTTTTTTTTTCCTTTTTTTTTACGTTTGGGTTGACATTTTTTTGGGAAAAAAGGCCAATTCTTGAAAAAAAAACCTTCCCCCCACTATTGGAAATGTGAAAAGAAATTTTTAAGCTCTTGAATTGTTTGCCAAAGGCACTACCGGAACAGTTGCCCAATTAACCCCCAAAAATTGGAATTTTTTTTCCCCAAAGGGTCCTCTTAAGTATTCCTTAAACTGCTTTTCAAGGGAAATTTTTGGGATGGTAAAAACTTCTGCATGGGCCAGTTGGGGAAAATTTTTAAAATGCTTAAAAGGAAAAGGGGGGGGAAACTGCCAAAATGGCCCCCCCGTTTTTCCTTTTTGGCTTCAAATGGCCCGGGCCCCCAAAGGCCCCCAAAAACCCCTTTCAGGATTTTTTAAACCATCTTTTTAATTTAAATTGGGGTTCGATCCCCTGGTAACTTTAGAAATGTTTTCTGAAGGGAAAAATTTTCCCTCCTCGGATTTCTGCTTTTTCAGGGTTCCCCCCTTTTTTTCCCCAATTTCCCGGGGGACCCAAATCAGGCCCTCCCCACTTTGAATTAGTCCAGGGGGGCCAATTGGGGAAAAAAATTTTTCCCCAAAAAACCCCAAAACCCCAGTAGGTGGGGGAACCCTTTAAAATTTTAAGTTTACTTTTTAAAAAGGGTTTCCTTATTTTTTTCTTTCCCAAGGATTTCGGCTATCCTCAAAGGGGGAATTGGAAAAAAAAACCCAAACTGGATGTAGGAAATTTCCCCAGAAATCCTTTGTTAGTCTCGTGTTTAAAAATTCAGTATGGAAAAAGGGGTTTTTTCTCCCACCCCTCCAAGCATTTTACAAGGGGGGGGGGGGAATCCAACAGGGAAAGGGGACCTGAAAAAAAAGGCCCCATTACAGGATTCTGAAGGGCTTTCTTAATGGGGAAAACCCGAGGGGGCCCCAAACATACGGAGAAACGTGGGGAGTTTTTGGGGGGGGGAAATTTTAAACTTTTCAACATCATTAGTTTTAAGGGTACTTTTCAAAAAAGGGGATTGGTAAAGGCCCTAGAAAGGGGTTGTTTTGCGGTTCTGCCACCCCCAAAAATAAATGTGGAAAGAAAAACCCCCCCAAAAAAAAAATAAAAGTTTTGGCCCTTTTTTTAGGCCTTTAACCCTTTTTTAAAAAAATGTTTGATTTTGAGGCCAACCAATGTAAAAGGTCTTTGAGTCAAAAAAAATTAGAAACCCAAAAATACTTACTCTTGGACAAAAATTTTCAAAATGGGTTCCCCTTAAAATAGAGGAAGGGGGGAACTTTCCTCGTTTTTTGGGGGGAAAAAGGATAGCCATGGGTCTTGCTTGGAGAAAAAATTTTTAAAAACCCCTGATAAAATTTTTTTTGGCCCCCCCTTGTTAAAAAACCGATTTTTTTTGGCAGTCTGCCCCTTTGCGTTCCTTGCAACCCTTCTGTTTTAAAGGCCCTTTCTTCCTGAGCAGTTACAGGTTGGGAAAATTCCCTTTTCCCCCATTAATTAACATTGAAGGAAAGGCTTCCAATTGGGAAACCCTTTTTCGATGGTCCTTTTAAATAGCAATGGGGGCCCCAAAAAAGGGTCCCCCCCCCCCCTTTAAGGGGGTCCACTCCCTTTGGGGGGGGCCCCCTTTTCCCAGCTTGGATCTTTTTCCAAGGGTCAGGGGGGGGGGGATGTTTTTTTCCCACCGAAATTTCCCCTAAAAACTTTCCTGGTTTAGCCAAAGGGAAAAAGCTTTTTTATGAAAGGGGTTAGGTAATGCTCCCCTTAAAAAACCAATTGTATTTTTTTCAGCTTAATGATTGAATTTGGGCCCTTCTTAAAAAGATTTTATTCCCTAAAGGGCCCTTTTTCAAGTCCGAAAGGGGGGTGGATTGTAAAAATTTTGGGGGGTGGGGGGGACGGGGCCCTGTTTGGGGAAAAAATTTTTCCCGTAAATAAAGCAGTTTTCCCCCTCAATTTTTCCTGCCCCCAAAGGGACCCAAGTGTTTTCCCAAGCGCCTAAACCGGGAAAAAAACCCAACGCCTGGGAAAGACAGTAAATCCAAATTTTTTCCAAAACCCCGCAAACCCGAACATTTTTTTTGCCTCCCAATGGAAAGAACCCACCAAAGGGCCCCCCTTTTACCCCCTGTGGGGGCGAACTTAAATTTTCTTAAAAACCCATATTGGGTTTTTGGGATCAAAAAAACCCCCACGGTTTTTAAATTTTTTAATCCCCGAAAGCCCAAATTTCAAGGGCCTGGAATTTGGGAACCATTTTTTCCCAATTCAAGCTTTGCAAGGGTTTTTCAAAAACCCGGGGGGAGGTAATTGGTTTGAATTTTCCTGGTTGGGGGGAAAAACATTCCCTTTTCCAGGGTTTTTAGAACCGGGGAAGAAATTTTAAGCTTTTTTCTCTCCATGTTGGATGGCCCAACGGTGGCCCTCCTATTAGATCCTTTTTAAATGGGTTACAAAAATTTTTTTGGGAGCCTCTTTATTTCGGTTTTTGGAAAAATTTTAGGGTTCAAACATTCTTTTGGGGGGGATCTTTTACGGCAAAAAAGCGCCAAAAAAAAGGGGAGAGTCCCCCCATCTTCCTTTTCGCAAAAAATCAAGTTTTGTAAAATTTCCCCGCTTGCAGGGTTTCCTTATGAAAGAAACGGGGCAACTGGGTTTTGTTTTTTTTCCCGTTTTCAAACTGGAAAAAAGTGGGGAAGAAACGGCATTGTAAGATGTCCCCGGAAGGGGTTTTTCTGCCATGGGGATTTTTAAAGCTAAACTTTTATTTGGCAAACTCTTTTTTTTTAGTTTCTTGATGATTTATCCAATATTTTCCAGGGGGAAGGTTTTTTTTTGGGAACATGGATTTGCTTCCCTTTTTTCCAGCGTCTTTACGCAACCTTTTTTTCCCATTTTACCCTGCAAAGGGGGTTCCCCAGGGGGTTAATTTTTAAAAGGGAAAACATTTTAATGTTCCCCCCACGTGAAGTTCTTTTTTTAGCCCCCCTTTTTTTGGGCCCCAAAGCCCCCGGCCCTTTGGCTCGTCCTTCTTTAATTTGAAACAAGGTTACAATGGGTGGGGCCGGTTTTCCCCAAAATTTTGCCCATAATTGCAAATTTTTTCTTTCCTCTGGAAAAGGCTTGTTTGGCCATTTCATCAGGACCACCATTAACTGGAAGGTGACGGTAATTTTGGGCCCCCCCCTTAAACTTTTGGGGGGAAAAAAGGATTGGGGTTTTTGCTGCCCCAAAGGGGAAAAATTTGCGGATGTGAGTGATTTAAAAATAGCAATTTTTTTTTCCTGGAAATCAATTTCCCAAACCCCAGATCCTTGCACAATTTTCTGGAGTTTGAATTCCCCAAAAAAAAAGAATGTCCCAATCCACAATGTTTTAAGTTTCCCCACCATTTCCCTTGCCATCCCATTTGGTGGAAAAAAAAACATTTTTTCCCTCCTCCAAAAAAAAGAATTGGGAAAAAAAAATGGTCATTCCCCCCTGCCAAAAAAGGGCTTTTCCCCTGATTTGGGCTTTAAAAAGGGGAAAGTTTCCAAAAAAAACTGTTGAAACAGGTTGGGCCTATTTGATAGGGTTCTATATTTAGGAGGGAATGGGCCCCCCCTTTGTTTTTTTGGAAATGGTGGGGTGGGAGGTGTCCCCCCCCCCTGTTCCCTAAAAAAAACCCCCAAAAAACTTTGCACCCCTTTAAGAAAACAAGGAACTCCAAGGCCCTTCCGGGGGTTACCAAAGGGGTCTCCCCCCCAAAAGGGGGGGGGGGCCGGGGACCTTGGGAAAAAAACTCCAAGAGTGGAAAAAAAGGGGATTGGGGCAAAAAAAGGCCCCAAGGTAAGGGGTCTTTTTCCAAAAAAAAAAAAACATTTTTTGTTTTTAATTTATTTGGGGGAGGGAAAGGGGAAAAGGGGGGTTGCCAAAAAAAAAGTGTAAAATTTTTCCCAAAAACCTAAATTCCCCTTTTACAGCCCCACTTGGGAGTTTTTTGATGCCCGAGGGGGGGGCCCCCGGGGGGGGAAATTTTTCTTTGTTTTTTATTTTACTGCCCCTTTTTTGGGGGGCCATTGTTTAAAAAGGGGTTTTTTCCCTAAAAAAGGGGGGGGGGGGCCCCTTTTTTTTGGAAAAAAAACCCCCCAAAAAAAAAAACTGGGGGGTGATTTTTTCCCCTTTTTTTTATAAAATCCTTTTTAGGCAACCCAAAAAAAAAAACGGGTTAACATGGGGGGCCCAAAAATCAGATGTTTTTTTTCCAGTTCTTTTCCCCTTTTTTTTCATGAAAAAAACCCCCGGGACAGTTTTTTATTGGGATTTTTGGGGGGAAAAATTTTTTTTTTTTTAATTTTTTTTTTTTAAAAGGTGTTTTGGCAAAACCCTTGGGGGGGGTTTTTTTTTTGCCTCCCCACCTTTTTTGGGGGTGGGGGCCCTTTTTCCCTGTTTCCCCCGGGAATTTTTTCCCCTTTTTTTTAATATTTTTTTTCCCCCTTGGGGGGGGGGGGGGAGGTTTTCTTAAAATATAAAATTGGGGGGGTAAATTTACTATTAAAAATTTTCCCTCTTTTTTTTAAACCCGGGAAAAATTTTTTTTTTAGTGGGATGGGGGGGGAATTTTTTTTCCCCCTTTCTTAAAATGGTTTTTTTTTGGCCCCCAGGGGGAAAAAAATTTAAATTTCCCCCCTTTTTAACCCTTTTTGGGGGAAGGCTGGGGGGGGAAAAAAATTTCCATAGGGGGGGGGGGACAAAAATTTTTGATTTTTCGGGGGGGAAAAAAAGGGGTTTTGGGGGGGTTTTTTCCCTAGGGGCGTTTCGGGGGGGAGGGGCTAGTTCTTTGTAAAAATTTTTTTAGTTTACCCCTAAAAAAATTTTTAAAAAAATTTTCCTTTTTTCCCCCCCCCCCCCCCCCCTTTTTTAAAAAAAAGAAATTTTTTCCCCCCCCCCCCCCCCCCGGGGGGAAAAAATTTTTGGGGGGAAAAAATTTTTTAAAGGGGCCCCCCGGGGGGGAAATTGGGGCCCCCCAAAAAAAAAAAGTTTTGGGGCCCCCCGGGGGTTGGAAAGGGGGTTTTTTGGGCCCCCCTTTAAGGGGGGGGGGTGAAAACCCGGGGGTTTTTTAAAAAGGGGGGACCAAAAAAAGGGGGGGGCCCCCCCCCCCCAGGGGGGGGGGGGGGGGGGGCCCCCCCCTGGAAAACCCCCGGGGGGGGGAAAAAAAAAACCCCCCCCCCGGGGGAAAAAAACCCCCCGGGGGAAAAAATTTTTTTTGGGGGGGGGGGAAAAAAAAAAACCCCCCGGGGGTTTGGGGGGGGACCCCCCCTTTTTTTTTTTTAAAAAAAAAAACCCCCCTTTTTTTGGGGGAAACCCCCCCTTTTGGGGGGGCCCCCCCCGGGGGCCCCCTTTTTTTTTCCCCCCCCCCCCCCCCCCCCCGGGAACCTTTTTGGGGGGGGGGGGGCCCCTTTTTGGGGGGGGGGGCTTTTCCCGGGGGGAACCCCCGGGAAAAGGGGTTTTTTTTTTTTGGGGGGGGGGGGGGGGGGTTTTTTTCCCCCAGGGGGGGCCCAAAAGGGGGGGTTTTTGGGGGGGGCCGGGGCCCAGGGGGGGGCCCCAAAGGTTTTTTTTCCCCCCCGGGTTTTCCCCCGGGGAACCCAAAGGGGGGGGGGGGGCCCCCCCAAAATCCCCGGTTTTAAAAGGGGGGGGGGGGGGGAAAAAGGGGGGAAAAAAAAATTTTGGGGGAAAAAAAAAAACCCCCCCCGGGGGGGGGGGGGCCCGGAAAAAAAAAAAAGGGAAAAAACCCCAAAATTTGGCCCCGGGGGGGGCAAAATGGGGCAGGAACCCAAAAAAAAGGGCCCCCCCCCCCCCCCCCCCCTTTGGGGTTTTTTCCCCCTTTTAAAAAACCCCTTTAAAAAAAAAAAAGGGGCCCTTTTTGGGTTTAAAAAAAAAAGGGGGAAAAAAAAAAAAAAAATTTTTTTGGGGGGTGGGGGGGCCCTTTTTTGGGGGGGTTTTTTTTCCCCCCCCCCAAAGGGAAAAAAAGGGGGTTGGGGTTTTTTTTTAAGGGGGGGTTTTTAAAAAACCCCCGGGGGGGGAAAAAAAAAAAAAAAAAAAAGGGGGGGTTAGGGGGGGTTGGGGGGGTTTTTTTAAAAAAAAGTTTTTCCCCCCCCCCCCCCAAAAAAAAAAAATTTTATTTGGGGGAAATTTTTTAAAAAAGGGGTTTTTTTTTTTTGGGGGGGGAAAAAAAATTTTTTAAAAAATTTTAAAATTTTTTGGGGGGAAATTTTTTAAACCCAAAAAAAAGGGGGGGGGGGGGGAAAAAAAAATTTTTTTTTTTTTAAAAATTTTTGGGGGAAAAAAAAAATTTTTTAAAAAAAAAAAAATTTTTTTTAAAAAAAAGGGAAAAAAATTTTTAAAAATTTTTTTTTTATTAAAAAATTTTTTTTTTTTTTTTTTTTTA
>NW_023645805.1:0-7942 GCF_015228065.2 Penaeus monodon
TTTTTACCCGGCCGGCATAAATAAAGGCTTATCAAGGGGGGCCGGGGGCCTTTTGGGGGGCTATTTTCCCCTTTCTGACCCCTTTCCGGGGAGAACCTGACAAGGGGTGACCTTGCCAGGTTTCAAATTCAGCTGCCCCCAAGGCTCCCCCAATGATTTCTGTTTGGGGGCCAAAAGATGGGGTCTCAAAAGGTGAACCCTTTTCCCTACACTTATAAAAGGAACGGGAAAAAATTTCCCGGTGGGAGGGAGCTGCAAATACTAAAAAGAAGAGAACGAAAAGGGAAGGGCGTGTTGCGGGACCCGGAAAAGGTTTCGCGGGGAACGTGAACCCTGGGGAAACCCAAAAAATCGGGAAAAAAAACCCGAAAAAGGGGCCCTATGTTGCCTATTTGTAAAACTTTTTTAAGGGGCCTCCCCTTTCCCCTTTTCCCCCATTTGTCGCGGTCAGCCAATTTGACTCTTTCTGCGGAGTTTTTGAAAACGGGGGCCTCACGGGCAAAAACTCCCCGCCAACACGGGTCTGCCCCCTTTTGGGAATACACTCTCAGGGGCAGCCGGATGTCTTCACCTACCTGCCCCCAACCCAGTCAGCTCGATTATGCTGCTAAAAAAGGCACTATTTGGGCCCCGGGCCCTTACCGAAAAAGGGCCCTATCAAAAAAGTTCCGGGGACCCGACCACGAAAAACAGAAGGAAACTCCCCCTACATTTTCATTTTTGGGCCTTAAAGATTGTTTCCCGATAGAGGTTTCTGAAATCGGAGTAGCCACGTTTTTTTTTTTTTAAAACGGTAGCCACGATTACGAGGGTTAAAGGGGCAAAGGGGTTCAAGAACTTTTCCCTCAAAAAATCCCAACAAAGAACGGGGGCAAAACCCCTTGTGCCGAGCGCACACTGAATGATAGTAACGAGTTATTTCCAAAACTGTTAGTCGGGAAAACCTTGAGGGCTTTGGGCCCTGTCGACGATTAGCGGGGGGGAAAACCCAAAGGAAACCCCGTCTACTGGCCAATCTGCGTCCAAGAGTCCGCTACCCCCGTCCCAAACCCAAGGGGAGGAGGGGATCAAACCCCGGGACCTCCGCCCTCCCCGAAAGATTCCAATGGGGAAAAACCCTATTGGGCACCAAGCCCAGGATGTCCCTTGACCCAGCAGAGGAGTTTGGGACAGACCCGCCCAGCGAAATGGCCCCATACACTCGCGCCACAGTGGCAGAAGCAGAGGGGCGGGGTTGGACGATGTCATTTTGAAGCATGACAGTGTCCTCTACAAGGGGCGGGCCCCTATGAAGAAAGACGAACACGGGACTTCCACCCGGGGCGATCGTAACGGCACATGCTATACGCTGAGATTTTACATGGACACAGGAACCAACCCCTTTTCTTTCACGCGGGAGAGGGAAACCCCCACCCCCCACTGCCTGTCCGGATAAAAAATTAGACAACACAGTCAGGTTTTATTATTTTCCAAAAAATTTCTTCCGCGTCAACGCTAAGGTCATTACGGCGAATACCTTTTTAAAAAAGAAATATTAAAATTTAAAAATTTAAAAAATCTATCCAAAAAATTTTTTAAATAATACCCAAAAAACAAAAAAAAAATCAAAGCCCTAAAAATTATGCTTTAAAATATATAAAATTTCATAAACATTTTGCATAAATTAAAATTTTTTTGGGAAAAATTTTGTCTCTCTAAGGAAACTAATAAGACCCTCTATGTCCCCAATCCCCCCCAATACATTTTTCAGTGTATATGGGGGGGATAATACATACGTCCCCTTTTTGGGCTGGGAAAAGTTGGGACATCTTTCCACTACATTCATCGTTTTTTTTTTAAAGGGGGTTTTTTTTTGGCATCCCTTTACAAAATGCTTGACTTTTGCCCCTCATCGGCCCCTGAGTCAGTCTTGTGGGCCCCATTCTTAGTCTTGTTAATGCAACTTCCACTTTTGGGTTAGGGTGGATGCTAGTCACCCAACTCCCAAGGTCATCTCTAATCTCTCGCATTTGTTTCTGGAGGTATGCCTCCATTGTTCCTTCCATTTATTGCGAGACAACTCCTTATGCTGGGTTCAGGTCGGTGTGTGGGAGAGGAAAACGAGCATCAAAGGCTGAGCAGCAGCTGCCTTTTGGCCTTCTGATCGGCTCGCTCATTCCCACTGATCCCAAACATGCGCTGGCACCCAACACAGATTTTATCTTTTTGCGTGTTTGACATCAGTGAAAGCCCAATCTTGAACCCTCCCTTACCTATGGATGTGATGATTTAAGCTCTTGATTGCTTGAAAAGGGCACTACGAGAGTCACAATATATCACAATAGAATGGTTCGAAAGATCTCTAGTCATTTTAACTGCTGCAAGGTGCATGTCCCTCGGGCAGTAAAGATCGGGGCTGTTAGAGAAAGACTGCCAGATGCAGTCTTCCTTCTGCTCACTGCTGCAAAGCCCACAGCCATTTTCAGATTTCGAACCATCTGTTATATTGCCTCTGATCCTTGGTACTTAGAAATATGCTGAAGAAATTTTCTTGACTTCTGCTTCTGATTTCTCCCTTTCCCCAATTCCGATCAAATCCAGCTCGACTTGATTAGTCCAAGGGGGAATTGGGGGAAATTCCAACAGCCAGAACCTTAGTGAGACTCAAATTAAGATCTTCCACAAGATTCCTCATTCTCCTCCATAGATCGGCTATCCTCAAGGGGGCTGAAAACCAAATCTGGATGTGGGAGACCCCGGGAATCCTTTTGTAGTCTCGTGTATTAAATCAGATTCATGTATCCCGGTGTAATGAAAAGGGGGTTCTCCACTCTCAGCATACAGGATTCCACAGGTGAAGACCTGAAAGCCCCAGTACAGATTCTGAGAGCTTCATTATGAACCGGTCCCAACACCCGGGAGAACAGTGGGAGTTGCAGAAGAATACACCTCACAGCCATAATAAAGCTTACTACGAAAAAGCGCCCGGTAAAGCGTAGAAGCGTTTGCGGTCTGAAACCCCAAGATAATGTGAAAGAACCCGCAAAATACTGAGCGCTTTTGTAGCCTTCACTTTTAACTGTTTGATGTGAGGCACCCATGTAAGTCTTGAGTCAAAAATTAGCCCAAGTACTTCACTTCTTGGACAAATTGCAGTGGGTTTGCTCCTAAATAGAGGGAAGGGGGGAAATTTTTTCCTCTTTTTGTGGAAATGTATAGCCCATGGTCTTGCTTGAAGAAAATTTGAACCCACGATATGTTGCCACTTTACAACCTGATTTATTGCAACCTGCATGTGTCCTTGCCATCCTGTAAGCTTCCTCCTGAGCAGTAAGTGTAAGCCCTCCACATACAGATTACATGAGACAGAACTTGGAACAACTTTACAATGTCATTTATAGCAATGGCAAATAGGGTCACACTTAAGACCTCCCTTGTGGGACCCCTTCCAGCGGGTCTTCCAGTTAGAGAACTGTTTTCCCACCCGAACTCTAAATTTCCTGTTAGCAAGGAAGCTTTGTATAAAGGTAGGTAATGCTCCTTTTAAACCAATGTCATACAGCTTCATGAGTATGCTATACTTCCAAGTTTGTATCGAAAGCCTTTTCAAGGTCAAAGAAGACTCCCAACATGTGACGGTCGCTGTGCAAGGAATTCTGAAATACAGTTTCCATCCTCACAATGCTCTGTGGTCGATATCAATTTTCTAAAGCCATATTGATATGGCCCAACATGTTTTCCTTTTTCTAGCACCATGTCAACCTGAATTTTTACCATTTTCTCCTCACCCTTGCAGATGCAGCTGGTGAGAGAAATTGGTCTGTAATTTCCGGGTGCGGAGGCATTTTTGGGCCGGGTTTTTAGGAACAGGAATGATTATAGCCTCTTTTTCCATGTGGATGGCACTGTGCCCTCTCTATGATCCTATTAATAGGTCCAACAGGAACTTCTGGGACTCTCCGGTAAGTGAGATATCATTTGATATGGAATATCGTCACTTCCTGGGCAGTCTTACGGCAGAGCTGCAAAGCGAGTCCATCTCCTTGCGAAAAAATGGAAAATTTGTATGGAAGTTCTGCTGCAGCCCCTACTGAAGAACGACACTGGGTGTTTTTTCCTGTTCGCACGAAGAGTGGAGAATCGGCAGTGTAAGATGCTCCAGAGGAATCTCGCCATGGATTTAGCTAGCTCATTAGCAAATACTTTTTTGTCTGTGATGATTATGCCATCTATCTTCAGAGCGGGTTGTGATATGGATGTCTCTTTCCCAGCAATCTTACGCACCTTGTCCCACACCCATGCTAAGGGGGTCCCAAGTTAATCAGGAGACTACTGTCTCCATGACGTCCGTCTAGCCCCCTTTTACACGCGCCTGGCCTTGGCTCGGGTCTTTTTTTTAACTGATCAAGGTTAAAAATGCGGGGCTTTCGTTTCAACTGCCTTAATGCAGTTTTCTTGCTCTGACAGCTTGTTGGCATTCATCAGACCACCATGTACTGGAGGTCGACGGTACTGTCCGCTACTTTTGGGAATGGATGCTTCTGCTGCAAGATGAATTCGTGATGTAAAGTGATTACAGCATCTTGAACACACTGGAAATCATTCACAGATCCTTGCAATAATGCAGTTGATCTAAAAGATTCCAGCCCTGCATGTTCAAGTCGCCATCTCTGCACTCCATTGACTGGAATACCATTCACCTTTCCCCCAAAAGTATTGGAAAATGGTCGCTTCCATGTAAGTCTTCCATACCTGCCAAGTGAAAATTCACTGTGAATCAGGTGAGCCTATTGATAGGGTCTATATGGAGAATGTCCAGTTTTAACTTGGAAATGTGTGGGAGTGTCACTGTTCAAATAAACTGCATCTACTCTTAAGAACAGAACAAGGACTCCAAGGCCCTTCCTCGAGGGTTGCACAAAGTGTCCCCCAGAGGTGATGCCGACCATTGAAATCTCCCAAAAGTAGAAATGGATGTGGGAACTGCCCAAGTAATCTTCCAAAACATCTATGTTGAGATTATGTGGAGGAAGGTAGATGGATGCAACAGTGTAAGGTCGTGTCAAGCCCATTCTCACAGCCCTTTACCTGCAGTGTTGTCTGCAGGTGGGTGGGCCCGGAAGGGAATATCTTGACGTACCATTACTGCTACTCCTCCATGAGGTCCATTGTCAAAGGTCCCATAATGGGCTTTTAATTTGAATCCTCTCAGGGAAATCGGGTGATTTTCCCTGTCAAAATCTCTTGAGACATACACAAAATGGATTATATGAAGCTATCAGATATTGCAGTTTTTTTCCCATTTTGCATGATTCCCTGACAGTTCCATTGGATTTGGGTATCCAGTGCTTTATAGTATTTCTTCATAAGGTGTTTGGCAGCACCTGTGGTCAAGGTTTGCCTCACACCTTTAGGCTGTCCCTTTTTCCCTGATCCTGGGATTTCCTTTTTAATGGTTTTTTTTACCTGTGGAGCTAATTTCCACAGGTTTCCCTTGGACAGGTTCAGGATTGCTTTGCCTGGGCAAAGAACGGACCTGAGCCTTTGCTTCAGGGGCATTCTGTCTAGCAGCGGAGGCCCCTGTGGATTTTGTGGCAGCTGGAGTCTTTTGCACACGTTCAGGATTCCTTTTCCTGGGCAAAGGCATGCCGAGCCTTTACTTCAGGGGCATTCTGCCCCAGCAGCAGAGGCCCCCGTGGGTTGGTTTGGGAGCTGGACTGTCACCATTTGGGGCCTCTGGAGCCTTAAATGTTGGCTCCAAAGACCTTACTTTGGGGGGGAGGAGTCTCCTCAATAGACCCCTCACTCCTACTCCGTTTCTGGTGGAACAACTCACCAAGCAGTGTCAGCAATTTCCGACTGAGGGTTTAAAGAAAGTGGCAGAGTGTGTGCTTTTAAGAAGCATTGGAAGGGCAAAGGGTTGGTGGGAAGGAGGATGGGCGAACCGAAGCAAAGGACCTACCTGGCTTGCAAACAGCACACGGGCACGTCGCTTTGCCTCTGGAAAACTAACTTTCTCCTTGCTCCTTATTACCAATACTTCTTTTCAATTTGTACCTTTTACATTGCTTTGAAGAAGCTTCATGAGCTTTTTTGCAGTGGCAAAAGCATATTGGACCTAGACAGTTTGTCATCTCCTTGATGAACTGTATTACCACACTTTACAAATACTCTTGGTTGACCATTATCTGTAAACGGCAGAGTTGGGTCCATGCCCATAACCTTGGCAGTGGAAGCACCGCATAGGGTTGGGCAATATGGCTTTACCTTGAGGTGGTACCATGCTAACTTACCGATTCTGGAAGGACTAATGTGTTTAAAAATTAGAAGAAGAGCTGGTGTCGACTGTTCCAAACCTCAACTTTCTTCCTAAAAAGTTTTACTGCCACTACATTAAAATTCTCTAGTTCCTCTAACAGTTTCTCCTCAGAATACCTCATCAGGTCTCGGGAAAAGACAAGTCCCTTACACTGATTGAGGGTTTTGTGAGGAGAAACATGAAACTTGAGCCCCAGGAATGTTTTCATATCGCACGCAGACGGTCACTCTCGTCTGGTGACGAAACCTCAACTATCAGGCTACCATCTCGCTTTTGGGTTATACGAGGATCACGTTGACATACTTCAAATATTTTCCGATGAACCTCAAAATTCAAGATCCATGATTGATACACCATCAATGTCTTCACTACCAGGGACTTAACTATGAAATTTTTCATATTTACCAGGTAAAATCTCCTTAGTGGATTGAGGAGGACTTTTTCCTTCTTACCTGGTTTGGAGCCCGGACCCATTACGATTCCCATTCTTGCCCTTTTGGAAGCTGAAAAGGTTCCAGAGTGACAACGTTGATTTTCCAGAGAGAATGGTCGGGGATTGCGCAGGTCGTCAGGGAGAGAGCTAGATCTTTGTAATTGTAGTCTCATACAATTTCAATTTTTCATTTCCTCACCCCCCACCCACCATGGAGTCCAACGAGGGGAAGCTATAGTTTGGGTTCAAAATCTTCCAACAGCCACAGGGGTAATGAGGAAATATACGCAGCCACTATCACAGTACTGATGGCATCGCGGGACCTATTCGCTACCGACTGAATAGTGCCTGCTTTTAACCCCAGCCATAATTTGACCACCGTTGACTTGACCGGGCCTTGATCAAGCCACCCGTCTAACCCAAAAAAAGGACCAAGAGGGGTGTTTTCTAGCTGCAGGGCGCAGCGTGCAGCATCGCTCAACCTCCAGGACTCCTGTCTCCTGGTAAAACGGGATGCCACGCACGGCAACACACGTGGGAGAGTTCTCCCTGGTCCAAGATGGAATGAAACCCGGGGTGGGTACACCATCCCCTCTCATAGGCCCCTTGGTGCACCAGGAAGCCATTTTGTCTCATCCCTCACTGGGGACCCCTCCATATGGTAACCCTCTGGGCCGGCTCACCAGATCTTGGACCTAACCCCCCCCGGCAAGGCGGCTTCCGTTAGGGGGACACAGTCGGGGCATGGGCCCTACAAAATGGTTGATACCCATATTACAAGGGAGGTGATGTCTATGCATTCAAACCTCATTGCTGACCTCTCATTGGAGAATTCCTGGTGCAGAGCCCCCGGAGCAACCAAACAATGGGAGGCGCCTCGACGCCCGGCAGCCACAAGGCAGCAAGACCTGAAACCCCGCCACTCACCGTGCCATCCTGAACAAGCCCGCTGGTCAGGCAACACATCTCAATACCACATTGATAGTCAGAGACTTACTGATCCCAAGTAGAGACGACGTGAAATATGTACGAGATCGTCGATGACGTCTCTATCGTGTTCAACCACCCAGGGAAACATGCAATCCTCAGCAGTCGCGTCCCACGCCATTGAGGAGCCCGTGATGGATGCCAAGGCCCCCCACCTGCTCCCTTTCATGGAGTCCCAACCTGGGCACAAGGGGAAAAGACTAAGGAAAAAAGGGGGTCCTTTA
>NW_023645806.1:0-7942 GCF_015228065.2 Penaeus monodon
TGGGGGGGTTTGTTCTGTCTGTTAGGGTTTAGGCGAGGGGGGAGGGGGGAAGGTTTGGGTTTGTAGTGGTGTTAAAGATCGTAGTAGATGGAGTGTCTGGATTAGGATGGCAAAAGTTTGACTGAGGAAGGTAGAAGAGGGGGAGTTAGATGTAGGGGGGTGGGTTTAGGAGAATGGTAGAATGAGCAGTTTTACTGGAGTAAGGAGTAAGAGAGAAACCACGTCGACGTGCTTCCTGTCTGGCTTCACGTAGTGTGAGTCCAAGTTTGAATCTGAGAGTTGCTACCTCAGACTTAAATTTGTAGGCGGGACAGCCCCTATAAAACACATTATGGGGGCCGCCACAGTTGGCACATGTGCGTGATTATGCAGAGCAGTTAGATCGGGTATGGCCAGGTTGGGCACATAGTGGGCATCTGGCTGTGGAACGGCAATGTTTGGCTGGGTGTCCTAGACGCCAACAATTTTTGGCACTGACTTGGAGGGGGGTTGGTATGGACGAACAGGGAGGGATTCTCCTCCTATGTAGACGTTAAAGGGAAGGTCATGTCTACGGAAGGTAATTTTGGCTATGTTAGTGGGTTTCTTTCGATGACCTCTGGGGGGAATGGAGATGGAGCTTTTGTACTGATGTTGCATCATAGTCTGTGAGACAGGCAAGTAGGTCTTCTCCACAATCTGACCAATCTTTGTCATAGATTGGGCAATTTGCTGGGGAGATTGAAACTGTTCCGGTGCAAGTATTGAGGGTTGGATGGGGTTCTGCAAGGATGAGGTTACCATATAGGTCAGTTAGTTTTGTTAATGCTATAGCTTGCTTTTCGGATGTTACTGTGACAAGACGGGAGTGTTTGGGGTTCGGCTACGGAAAGAGACTTTACCTACTTGTTTTTGGAGACATTGTTGGAAGAGAAGGGTGTTGTCAGAGTAGGGAGCTGTGGGAGGGATCACGAAAAATCTGTCCCATTTGGCTGCGCTAAAGAGAGTATTCAAGATTGTTGTAGAGATAGGGGTAGTAGAAGGGCGGGGGCGTGACGAAGATGGAGTAGTGTTGAGGGACGTTGTGTTATGGAGAGGTGGGCAATAAGGCTGTAAGGTATTAATAAGGGAGGATGGGGCAGTTGATGTTGGAGGTTGTGGGGGTAGAGGTGTTGAAGTTGAGCATGCTGGGAGAGTGGAAATGTTCCTTAAGGGTTGATTGTTGGTTACTGTACTAGTAGGCATTGATAAGGGGGTAGTTATTGCAGTGTTCGGAGCCGTGGTCAAAGGAGAGCCTGGGGTCAGGGAATCGGGTGGGTTTACATCGTTGGGGCTATTTGATAAAGGGCAAGCCTCATTGCCCTAATAGTGGGGATAGGTTTCATTACTGGCCATGGTAAGCATGGATTATGTTGGGGATAAAAACAGTCCACCCCTAGTTCAAGGGCTAGGTAACTAAATCAGGGGAATACCGTGCCCATGGCTCCCTCTGGCCGTTCGGACTGGCACAAAGTCAGCCTTTCATCCTTTCAGCACGGCTCTCACACCTTAGGAGGTGGATAGCAGAAGGGTTGGTGAAGGGACAGAAACGAAAAGTGGGAAGGAAAAAAAAGACCATGCAAAATTAGTTGAGTCGAGGGCTGAGTCCCAAGGTTGGGGAGTCCCCATCCCTTGGGTCCCAGTCTCCGCCTCCTAAGCCCCCCCACGACCCAAAATCGGGCAAGGGATTGGGGGGGGGGCTCTATATCTATCTATCTATCTATTATATATAAATAAAATATATACATATAAATATATTTTATGCATATATATATATATATTATATTATACTATATTATTTTATATATATATATATTTTTATATATATATTATATATATAAATATATATTATATATATATATTTATATATATACATATATATATATATATTATATAAAATATATATATATATATATATATATTATATATATATATGTATATAAAGACGATAAGGATGATGATAACGATAATAATGATGATAAACATTATAATAATGATGATAATAACAGGAATGTGTCCATATATAAAAGGTAAAAGAAAAAAAATCCCAAAAGTCGAAAAAGCGGCAAAATCTAGCGAAATATAGCCTTTTGAGAGTGTACTCAAAATTGATGTTTTTTTCGATTTCTTTGATGATTTTAGCAATTATTAGGGTAATAATGATAATAATTACCAGAATTCTATTAATCATGGCAATAATGATGATAAAAATGAGAATAAAGAGAATTTTGAAGACATTTGATGATTATTAATATTATTAATATTATCATTATTATTATTATATTATTATTATTATTATTATTATTATTATTTTTAAATTATTTAATTATTATTATTATATTTTATTATTATCATATTTTTTTATTACTTTCATTATTATTATTATTATTATTTTTACATTATTATTATTATTATCATTATTATTATTATATCATTACTCTCATTATTAGTATTATTACCAAAAAAATATCTAACAGTAATAATAACAATAATGATAATAATAAGTAAAATAATAATAAATAATAATAGTCGTTATAATTTTGTTATTATTATTAATATTGTTATTACTATCATTACTCTTTTTTTTACTGGGTAGTATAATTGTCATTTCGGTTGCCATATTGTCATTCTGGTTGTCTATGCCATTTAGGCTGCACTTTTGTCATTTTGTTTCTTATATAGTTATTCTGGTTGCAATATTGTCATTCTGGTATTCATTCTGTCATTCTGGTTGCCATATTGATGTATTTTTCCTTTTGACTCTCGCATGAAAACGTCTAGTATTAGAGAGTCATGATTTTATTATTGATTTTGTTTGATATTTGATCTTCGATTTTATTATTATACATGATGACTAATCAATTAAAATGAAAAAAAAATTGAAATTGATAATTCTATTGTTTATTATTAAATTGAATCGTTTGATTTCAGTCAACAGCTGAAATTACGTAATTGGACGATTGATGATACACAATTGCTTCCGTTAATAATGAATATCCTTGTTAATTTATCATTACGGTTATATGTCTAATCCTCCATTCAGCAGATGATTATGATCCGGCCGGGGCACTAATTACCCTCATTAATCCCCACTAATAAGGAGAGGATAATGATAAGCGAATAAGTGTATTTTTATTATCATTTATTGTTTATTTACCATATTTATTTCATAATAATTTTTGATTATTATGTTTATTATTTATTCATAATTTAGATATATTATTATTATTGTATCTGTTATTTATTCACTTACCATTTTCATGATTGTATTCATATTATTTATATTTTTATCATTTTAGTGTTGTATTTATTATTTGGTAATTATTTTTTTATTATGATACTATTGTACTTATCATTATTCAATATCTTTGTTACTGAATTTCCTTATTTTATCATTTCTTTTTTTACTACGTAGATGTTATTCTTTGTTCATTATATATTTCTAGTTATTTTTGCAATCAATTCTCAATTATTGATTTTTGCTTCCCTTCCAGCTTATGTTTTAATCTTATTTTTATTTTCTTCTAAAATTCTACTTCTTATTTTTTTTCTTTTTCTTAATTTTACTTATAGTTATTATTGTTTTTCTAATTAATAACTTATTATATATAAAATATATTTATTTTTATATATATTATTTTATATATATATTATTATATTTATTTTTTTTTTTTTTTTTTTTTTTTTTTTTTTTTTTTTCCACTTTCCTTTTTTTATATATTCAACTTTTCTTTTTTCATATTATTATTAATTTCATCTTTCTTATTTTCATTTTTATTCATCGCTTTTCCCTTTTCGTCTTCTCCTTTTCTTTGTTCATTCTTCCCTTATTTTCGTCTTCTTTGGATCGCTTCTTCCCCTTTTCGTCTTCTGTTTTTCTTTGTCTCATTCTTCCCTTATTGCTCGTCTTATTTGGATCGCTTCTTCCCTTCTTCTGTTCCTCCGAGTCTCCGGCTGCGCCCTCGAGCAGCGTCGTCGTTCCAGCCAATGGGAGAAGACTCCCGCTGGATGATCCAATGGCGGGCCTCCTTCCTCGTCGAGCCCCACTTCCCCCTCCTCCTTGGGAATGTCATTGGTCGAGCCTGTATGTGAGGGCGGAGCTTAGTGCCAGTTGAAGGTGTGGCTGTGGGAAGAAAGGCGCCGAGGGGGCAGAGCCTCATGCTGTTGGGGGTGCGGCCAGCATGAGAGGTGGGCGGGGTCAGAGCCACACACACACACACCACACATACACGCACATGTATATGAAAAAATTATATACATATATGTACATATATTAGGTGTGTGTATGTACATATATATTTATACTACACACACAACACACACACACACACACACCACACACACACATATATATATATATATATATATATATATATATATATATATATATATATATATATATATATATATATACATAGATATAAATAAATACATTCATACATACACTCACATATTTATATAGATAGATAGATTCGTAGATAAATAGATAGGTAGATATGTATTCATACATATGTATGTGTGTGTATATGTACAGTGTGTCTATATATATAGATTATATATATATATATATATTATATATATTATATTATATATATAATAATAAATCCATTTATTTATTTATTTATTTATATGTGTATGTGTTTCTGTGTGTATAAGTATGTATATTTGTATAATTTATATGTCCAGTTAGATAATTGGCTATCTACCTACCTTCCTAACTACACTTCTATCTACTTACCTACGTATCTACCTACCTAGTTATCTAGTCAGCCTTCTTACCGTCCCATCTATCTATTTGTGTATCTACCTGCCTAGTATCTTGGTTAGGTTAAGTCACGTTAGATTTCATTGCGTTTTGTTATATTACGTTAGGATAGGTTTAAATAAGTTAAATTTGGTTAGGGTACGTTTTGTTAGGTATAGTTAGGTTAGGTTAGGTTAGTTTTATTCGGTTGTATTAGATTAGAATAGGTTTAGTTACTTTGTCCTGTTATGTTATGTTAGATTAGGTTTTAATAGATTAGGTTTATTTATGTTATGTTCCGTTATATTATGTTAGTTTAGGGATAGTTAGGTTAGGTTTCGTTAAGTTAATTTATTTAGATTAGAGAAGGTTTAGTTACGTTATCTTGGTTATGTTAGATTAGGTTTCCTTAGGTTAGTTAGATTGAGCTAATTAGGTTAGTATGGATTAGGTTAGGTTTTAGTTATAGTAGGGTTTGGTTTTGGTTAGGTTAGTTAAGTTAAGATGGGTTAGGTTAGTTTTCCTTAGGTAAGCTAAAGTTAAATTCGGTTTGGTTTAGTTAGGTTATGATAGATTTTACGTAGATGTTTTACCTTACTTCAGAATAGCTTAGGTTAGTTTGGGCTAGTTTTGGTTAGATATATATTAATATGTATCTAACCCAAACTAATCTAAGCCTAACCTTTGTACACTTACTTTTTTCAATTAGTATACATTTCCATTTTACTTCACTTTTACTTTTATTTGTGTGCAGTATCATTATTATCATCATTATTATTATTATTATTATTATTATTATTATTATTATTAATTATTATTATTATTATTATTATTATTATCATATATCATTACTTTAATTATTAGTATTATTGCCAAAAAATATATTATAACTGAATAATAACAATAATAATAATAATAAGTATAATAGAAATAATACTAATTGTTATAATATTGTTACTAATATTATTATTGTTATTATTATCATTATCATTATTTTTACTGCTAGTATAATTGTAAAAATAATTAGTATAACAGTAATAATTACAGTAATAACAACATTAATTAAAATAATGATATAAATAATTATTATAAAAACGTTATTATTGCTATCATTATTGTTATTACTATTATTATTATAGTTATTATTAGTATAGTTGTAAAAATATATATTATAACTGCAATAATTGCAATAATAATGATAATAATTGCAATAATGATGATAATAATTGCAATAATGATGATAATAATTGCAATAATGATGATAATGATGATGATAATGATGATAATCATGATAATAATGATGATAATAACAGGAATTGTGTCCATAAAAAAAAAGGTTAAAGAAAAAAATCCCAAAAGTCGAAAAACGGCAAATTCTAGCGAAATATTGCCTTTTGAGAAATAAACTCCAAAATGACGTTTTTTTTCCATTCATTTGATGATTCTGGCAATTATTAGAGTAATAATGATAATAATTACCAGAATTCTATTAATCATAACAATAATGATGATAAAAGTGAGAATAAAGAGAATTTGGATAACATTTGATGATTATTAATATTATTACTATTATTATTATTATTATTATTATCATTATTATCATTATTATTATTATTATTATTATTATTATTATTATTATTATTATTATTATTATCATCATCATCATTATTATTATTATTATTATTATTATTATTATTATTATTACTATTACTTTAATTATTAGTATTATTGCCAAAAAATATATTATAACTGTAATAATAACAATATTAATAATAATAAGTATAATAATAATAATACTAACTGTTATAATATTGTTATTAATATTATTATTATTATTATTATCATTATTATTATTTTTACTGGTAGTATAATTGTAAAAATAATTATTATTACAGTAATAACGATATTAATTAAATAATCATATAAATAATTATTATGAAAACGTTATTATTGTTATTATTATTGTTATTACTATTATTATTGTAGTTGTTATTAGTATTATTGCAAAAATATATATTATAACTGCAATAATTGCAATAATAATGATAATAATTGCAATAATGATGATAATAATTGCAATAATGATGATAATGATGATGATAACGATAATAATGATGATAATCATGATTATAATGATGATAATAAGAGAAATTTTGTCCATATATAATAAAAAAGGTAAAAGAAAAAAAATCCCAAAAGTCGAAAAAGCGGCAAAATCTAGCGAAATATAGCCTTTTCAGAGTAAACTCCAAATGACGTTTTATCCATTTATTTGATGAATTCTGGCAATTATTAGGGTAATATGATAATGATCACCAGAATTCTATTAATCATGACAATAATGATGATAAAATTGAGAATAAAGAGAATTTCGATAACATTTGATGATTATTAATATTATTTACTATTATCATTATTATTATCATTATTATCGTATTATTATTATTATTATTATTATTATTATTATTATTTATTATCATTATTATTATTATTATTACTATTACTTTAATTATTAGTTTTATTGCCAAAAAAAATATATTATAACTGTAATAATAACAATACTAATAATAATAAGTATAGAAATAATAATACTAATTGTTATAATGATGATAATGATGATGATAACGATAATAATGATGATAATCATGATAATAATGATGATAATAACAGGAATTGTGTCCATATATAATAAAAAAAAAGTAAAAGAAAAAAAATCCAAAATGTCGATAAAAGCGGCAAAATCTAGCGAAATATAGCCTTTTGAGAGTAGAAAATGACCAGAATTCTATTAATCATGCCAATAATGATGATAAAAGTGAGAATCAAGAGAATTTGGACAACATTTGATAAATTATTAATATTATTATATATATCATTATCATTATCATTTTATCATTAATATATATTATTATTATATTATTTATTATTATATTATTATTATTACTTATTATTTAACTTTATTATAGATATTGCCAAAAAATATATTTAACTGTAAAATAATAACAATAATATAATAATAATAAGTAAATAATAATAATAATAATTGTTATAATATTGTTATTAATATTATTATTCCTATTATATTACATTATTATTTTTATTAATAAAATTGTTTAAAAAATAGATTATTATAAAGTAAAAAAATTACGTATAACGTATTAATTAAATGATAAAAAATTT
>NW_023645807.1:0-5000 GCF_015228065.2 Penaeus monodon
AATACCCCCCCTCCCTTTCCTCCCTAAGATTTTTCCCCCCTTTCCCTTTTTTTTCCTCCCTAACCCCCCCCTTTTCCCCCCCCCCCCTTTTCTTTACCTCCCCCCCCCCCAAGCCTCGCCCTTCACCACCCTTAACAACCAAGGGGCCGGGCGATCTTTAATTAATATGAAACCCTTTGATTACACTCAGCGACACCAATTAACTCGTGAATTAATTACCTCGGAGAAAAATGCATTTTTAAAGGGCGGGGACTTTGTTTTTGCTGCATCTTGCACCGTGCTCTGCCTCCCGCTAACCCATCCTCCCTCCTCTTAAAAACCCGCTCCCCCTCCTTCCCTCTCTACCTTTTCCCCCTATTTCTTTTTCCGCCCTTTCCCTCCTTCTTCGTTCCTTTACTCACTTTCCCCCTCAATCCCTTCCTCTCTACCTCTTCCCCGCCCCCCCACCCCATCCTTTCCATCCATTCCCCTCCCTCCCCCTTCCTCTCCTCGCTTCCCCCCATTTTCTCCCCCTCCCCCTTTCTTTCCCCCCGCTTCCCCCATCTTCTCCCCTCCCCCTTTCTTCTCCCCCCTTTCCCTTTTTTCCCCCTACCCTCCCCTCCCTAAAATTTTTTGGCTCGCCCCGTGCAAATAGGGCCCCTGCCGCCGTTAGGTCCTTATTGTCGGGAAAGGGGAACTTGACTCCCGGCATGCGGTCCGTAGACTTCTTGTGAGGGTATGGGGGCGAAGATTTTTGAGAAAAACGTTATAATGTTATTTTTAAAATTTAATGATGTTATTGGTTGAATTATCATTATCGTCATCTGCTTACTGTTATATATAACTTCGTTACATTATCATCTTTTTATCAATATCACTCCCATATTTTTCTTAAAACTGGTATTTTTTTATAAATAATTTTTCCCCATCATCGCTATTTCAAAAATTTTCATTAAAACAGATGTTTTGATAATGACTTCATAATTCACAAAATTTTTGAGCATCTGGGGGTTCCCCAAGAATTCATGAAAGCGCTATACACACTTGCAAACTTTTTTTGAGCTCACCCCCCTTCCATCCCTCTGTGCTTTCCCCTCCCCGTTATTTCAACCCCTTTTTTGTTCCTAAGACAGAGCTATGTATGCCCATACTTTTTAAAAATTAGTACTTTTACCACTTGTTATTTTCACTATTATTTCATTGTCACTGTACTCCCCTCTCCCTTTCCCTTTAACCCCATCTCTTTCTTGTTCCTAAGACAGGGTATGTATCCCATACTCTAAAAATTTGTATTTTATCCCTAGCGCTCGTACATCACCTTTTCATATTATCTCACTACATTTAAGGGCCTGATGATCATTCCCCCCAGACAGCTCGTAAAAGGGACAGGGGGGAATTTTTCCCCAAATTTAAAAATTCCGTCCCGTCAAGAGTTGCTGTATCTTCTTAACGCTGATTGCGGAAAAGGAGTCGGTTAGTGTGGTCATGGGCCCCTGCTTTTTTTGATTCAAGAGCGATAAATGCTAGGGTTTTATCGCAAAGACTTGCGTTGTTATACATATGTCGATTGTAGTCAGAATTGATTCCAAATTTTAAAACATATGGGTTCCTTTTTCCTTGTTTTTATTGCAAATCCTGCAGCTAATTATATCCCGGGCATTTCCTTGTTTAATGCAAAAGGAAAAAAATTGATATCGAACTGGGAAATATACAGAAATTTTACAGGATTCAATGATAGAGGAATTGTAAAGTTTATGGTGTAAAATTTGTAAAGATGATGGTGATAAAAATTTAATAAAATGATCCCGATAAAATTGAGGGGGGATATGATGATGATGATGATTTATGTTATGATTATGATTTGATTATGTTTTGATTTTGTTATGATTATGATTTTGTTATGATTTTGATTTTGATTTGATTATGATGATGATGATGATGATGATGATTAGGATGATGATGAGAGATGATTGATGATGATGATGATGTGATGAAGAATGGATGATGATTAAAATTTGAGGAGAGGGTAGTAATGATAATAATGATAATTGAAATTATGAGGATGAGGGTAGTAATGAAATAATTAATTAAAATTTTGAGGTGGGAAGTAATGATATTGATAATAATGTTTAACAATACAGAGGATTGAAATAGTAATGAATTATGAATAAAGAAAAAGGGAAACAAATTTTATAAAACATTGATCATCACGATTTAGTATTAACATTAATGGGAATAAAAACAAAAAGAAACGTAAACATATCCCCCAAAAAAGACAACATTAATTTTTGACAAAAAAAATATTTCTCTATAAAATCAAAAAATTTATAATAAAGCAAAAAAATGACTTAAAAAAAACGGAACACTCTCAAGCTGCATTTTCTTGTGAGCGTAAACAAACCCCATTACATAATCAAGCAAACTCTTGCCCAGAATTTCCATACGGGGCATATCAAAATTTTATCATAAGAATGTACCGGAACCCCCTAACACTGTGGGCGTGAAAGGGCTGCCCTCTGAGAAAAAGCACATAAAGGCACCTAGACAATAGACGGGGGAAGCCGTAATGGATCCAGCTTTACCAACTTCACGCACTTAAATTGCAGCTGGGTGGCGACGCTGGAACATCGGCAAAGTATCTTTTTTTAAAAACCCAATGGCAAATTCGCGTGTGATTGTAGGGGGGATTGGGATTAGGGGAAATGGTAGTTGTATCTTGTTAAATTTGTTAAAATGTCACATATTATCATCGCTCTAATTATACCCCCTTGCCTCATCTATCATTATCTTTTATAATTATCATTATCATTATCATTATCATTATCTTATCATTATCACATTATCATCATACATCTCTTATCATCTCACTATCATTTCTTATCTCAACATCTCATTCATCATCTCATCTCATCACTCATCATCTTATCACACATTATCTCTTTACATTTCATCACCATCATATCATCATCATCATCATCAATATCACACTTTACCAGCACATATCTTATCTCATTACACATCATCATATACTCACTTTACCAGTCATATATTACATCTTTAACACATCATCATCACACATCAGCATCACATACATCTCATCATCATCACCCCCCCACCACCATAAATCATCAACACATCATCATATCATCATCACATCATCACCCCCCATCACATCGTCATAAACTCATCTCATCTCACCACCACCACATCATATTACCCTCAATTTCATTGCATTATCTCATCATTATTACATCTCTACCATTAGTATAGCATTTTTTCCTTACATTTTTATTTTGTTATTACTGAAAATTAAAAAAAATGCTAAAATACTTTTACTACTCTTTGGTGAAAATGATAGTGATAAGAAAAACGAGTAAAAATAATTCGAGTATTATTTTTTGTGAAACACAAAAACTAGCAAAAAAATGATAGAGAAAAAAAAAAAAACAAAAAAAGACAAAATTTTCCTAAAAGACAGAAAATAATAAAGAAAAAAAAAAAATGCTTATGGGTTTCGCTTATAAAGAAATTCTTGTGAAAAAAAAATTGGGGGAAAAAGCATTTTCTCAATTCTTCTCCTCGTAAAATTCTTTAAAACGTTACAAGCAAAAAAAAAAAAAAAAAATGAAACCGAACAAAATTTTTTTCTTAACAGCAACGCAGGGCATCTGAAAGAAAATGGTTTTTAAAATTTTACCGAAATTAGCCCCAAAATCGCTTACCCAGTGTGTTTTTTTTTCGACTCCAAGGACTCGCGAGGGGAAAGAACATAAAAAGCTCCCTGTTTAACATCAGTGTTTGGGCGAAAAGAAAGGACTTTTTTAAATCATGCAACCTTTGCCGGGAAAAGGGCCTAATCGAAATCATGCACCCTTGGGCTATATTAGTTTAATGTGCGGATTTACTAATCACTCGGGCCGGGGGGAGGGGGGGAAGCAAATACATTATATCTAAAAAGGGAAAACCCCCTTCTAAAACATGATGGGAAAAGGACGTTCCTATTGATTATGAGCCTTTGCGCACTAGACCGGGTTAAAAGCCTGGCGGGGAAGGCAACGGTATCAAAAACATATCTACCTGGGATTTCTCGACAATCCCACGCGGAGATAAATTCCTTTTGATCCGAGCTGAAACTTGGGTTTCTTTGTTTTTCATCCCCTTCATTCCCTAATTCTCTGGCCTTCCCTCTCCCCTTCTCAGTAAATATTCTCCTTATCTGTGTTTTCATCTGTATTCAATCATCCGTTCCCCCCCATCTCTCTCTCTCTTTTCTCTCTCTCTCTCTCTCTAAAACTCTCTCTCTCTCTCTCTCCTCTCTCCCACACACACACACACACACACAAACACACACCACACAACAAAACACACACAAACCCACACACACACACCCACACATCCACACTCACACACAACACCACACACACACACACACACACCCACCACACACACACACCCACACACACCAAACCACACAACCACAACACCACCCAACACGCAAAACACACCCCACACACTTTTTTCACTCACTTTCTCTCTCTCTCTCTCTTCTCTCTCTCTCTATCTATCTATTATCTGTTACCTTTTTCCCTCTCTCTTTTCTCTCTCTCTCTCTCTCTTCTCTCTCTCTCTCTCTCTCCTCTCTCTCTCTCTCTCTCTCCTCTCCTTCTTTCTATCTATCATCATCTATCTGTATACTATCTATCCCCTCTCCTCTCTCTCTCTCTCTCTCCTCTCTTCTCCTTCCCCCTCTTTCTCTTTTTCTCCCCTCTCTCTCCCCTCTCTCCTCTCTCTCTCCACACACCACTCACTCACCACACACCACAACCACACACACACACACCAACCGAGTAGTTAGAGCATCGGGCTCAGGGCTGTCACGAGGCAAAACGAGTTGAGTTACCCGGGCCGCGCGTTTTCCTGGGGAAGGAAATTCACCTCGATTGCTTACCCACCTTGGGGGGTAAGCCAGCTCAAATCAGGGCGGGCCCAGAACCCGGGAATAGAGATGGGACTCTTTAAAA
>NW_023645807.1:10000-12500 GCF_015228065.2 Penaeus monodon
AGTGTAATTGCAATAAAAAGGGGTAAACCCGGGAGTAAAAAAAGCTGCAATTACATTTTTAAGGACACCTTCCCCTCGTTGAAAGTGATTTGATCCTTAATGATCCGTGGTACTTAAAACACTGAAGTCCTATTTTCGTTATTATTGATATTGATGATGTTATTGATGATAATGTTGATATTATTAGCATTTTGGGTTGTAGCCCTTTTTTGAATTTAAAAAATTATTTTTTGTATAGTTGTTGTTTATTATTATCATTATTATTATTATTGTTGTTGTTGTTGTTGTTATTGTTATCAATATTATTGTTTTCATCATCACATCACCATCATTATAATTATTATTATTATTATTATTATTATTATTATTATTTTATTATTATTTTTATTATTATTTATTATTATTATTTTTATTTTTTCATCGATTTATTCAATGAATTTTATACCAGCAATTCACCTATTTCCCACCTACCAGTTGTTCGTGTTCTCGCCTCGAGAAAAGAAAAAAAAAAAAAATAGTATACCTTTTGAACGCATGAGTTTAATATTGTAAACTTTTGGACCTTGCTAAGTTAAATATATAATATGATTTTTTTTTCTTTTTTTCTTTTTTTTTCTGTTTTTTCTTTTTTGTACAGGGACCGTCAGCAGGATAAAATTAAAGTACATTTTCCCCCACATTGGGAGGCATAAAAGTCTAGCAAATGGTTAGAAAAATTATATAATGGTTGTTATACGCGCTTGGCAGTTCCAAATTCTTGTGGTTAGATGTTTGCATGTGGTTGTTAGAGGGTTTTTAGTCTTTTTTTGAATTTTTGTTTTTTTTAGAGCTATTTGTGGTTAGTGGATGGTAGTGGTTTGTTAAGACAAAGAAGAATCATTATACCTGTAAAGGGGGTTTTTTAAACTATATAATTTATAAATTCTGAAGATAAACGATAATGAAAATGAAAATGATGGAAGAACAATAATAATAACTAATGAAAATGTTGATAATGGAAGTGATAATTAAACAGTGATACAATAATAATAACAAACTCTAAGGGTAAGGGAAAGCATTACCCACTTTATCGCTATTGTTATTATCAAAATCAGTTTTCCCCTTCTTACGATGATAATGATAATAAGAGATATATAAAATACTGATGAACAAAGAAATGAAATACAAGAGAGAAAAGATAATTAAATCTTATAATCAGTTACTATCCACACAATTGTCATTATCAGCACCACTATAGTTTATATCAACATGCCACTAACGACCACAGTTAACCATCTAACAACCGTAAACAACCATTAACTATATCTACCAAATGTCTAAGAAAAAAATCATTATTATATTTTATTCTTTACTATATTATTCCCCTTATATTATTTGATATATTGTCCGTCTTCCATTGAACACGAGATGTAAATAAAACAAAAATTATAATTATAAAATATTTCCTTTGTGTCTTTTTATTGTTGATATTTTTTTTCATTTTGTTGTAAATTTCTGTTGCATTTTTATTATTATCGTTATTATTATTATCATTGGCATTGTTATTCATACATTAGTATTACTACATCATGAATATCACTTTTTATCACTTTTTTTTATTAGCGTTTTATTATTATATTATCTAAATATATGCAGTACATCAAAGAAAGTTAATACCTTTTAATTATTCTTTACGTGTTCATATCTTGTTTTCGTGTGATTCCATTGTTAGTTTTTGTTGAATTTGAGTCTCTTGCGCGTTTCTAAAGTATATATATGAGTAGATGACGTATGCTTTGACTGTTCGTATATTTAAATTTGTTTTGTTGTTTATCCATTTCTTTATTGCTTTGCTGTCTATCTAAGTCTTTTTTTTGTTTTGTTTTTGTTTTTTGGTGTTTTTTCCATTTTATTTACATTTTTTTTCGGTTTCCCGTTGCTTTCTTCCACGTTTTTTCCCTTTTTCCTTCCTTCTTCCACCCTTTATTTCTAATTCCCTTTCTTCTCTTCTTTTCTTTCATTACCTTTTATCCTTTTTTCATTCATTTTTTGTTTCCCTTTCTTCCATCTCTCTCTCTCTCTCTCTCTCCCCTCTCTCTCCTCCCCCTCTCTCTCCTCTCTCTCCTCCCCCTCTCTCCCCTCTCTCTCCTCACCTCTCTCCCCTCTCTCTCACTCACTCACCACTCCCTCTCTTTTCTTTCCATCCTTTTTACCCCTCTTCTCCGTCCACCACCCACCTCTCTTACAAGTACGAGTAAACTATATAGTAAACAACATTTTATATACTAGACAATTAACTACCTGTTCCTCCAGACTTCAAGGCATCAGGGTAGTTCCTTAAAGTAAGGGGGTCGGCTTGCTCGTAAACATGCATTCTGTTATGAAGGTAACTTGTGAAAATGAAAGTCTTGTTTTGAGTTTGATGATAGGAATGAAGGCTGATAATAGTGATGGCGGTGAGATTAATGATGTAATAGGGATAACGAAAGCAAGGATGATAATGGTGGTGGGGGGTGGTAAT
>NW_023645807.1:15000-25000 GCF_015228065.2 Penaeus monodon
TATATTGGACTAAGCAATATAGGGATTTGCTCTCTCTCTCTCTCTCTCTCTCCCTCTCCCCTCTCTTTCTCTCTCTCTCTCTTCTCTCTCTCTCTCTCTCTCTCTCTCTCTCTCTATATAATATATAATATATTATATTATATATAAAATATCATATATACTATATATATATATATATAATATATATATATCTTACTGGCTATAAAATGCTACTTTTTTTCGTTTGTTTGCATATTTGTCGACTCATCTCTATCTATGTGCTGTTATATCCTACATAATTCACACTTTAGACAGAGGGAGAAGGGAGAAGAAGAGAAAGAGAGATGGATAGATAAGAGAGAAAGAGAGAGGGGGGGGGGGAGAGGAAAGAGAGAGGACCCCTCTTCTCTCTCCCCTCTCTCTCTCTCTCCTCTCTCTCTCTCTCTCTCTCTCTCTCTCTCTCTCTCTCTCTCTCTCCTCTCTCTCCTTTTCCATTTTCCCTGCTTGCTTCCTCAAATTCTACAAAATTACTACATCCCTTCCTACATTCTTCACAGCATCTCGACCTGACCTGACTCCTTTCATTTCCGGGAGACTGTCTTCCTTGTCACCCTCCCGCATTGTCTAGCTGTTCTTCCGCTCCCCCATCTTTGTCTGAAATTTTGAAAGTAAGAGATTACGAAACGTGCCTCACATTATAGGGAAATTTCGGTGTTTTCTTTTGCCATATGGTAGATATGATGGTAATAAATAAAGATAGTAGGTAGAAAAAAGACGGATTGTGGAGGTAAATAATGAATTAGGTAGATAAATAGACGGGTATGTAGGTTGATAAATAGATAGATATGTAGGTGATAAATGAAGATATGTAGGTAATAAAAAGACGGATAGTAGGGGTTTTAAAATATGTAGGTAGATAAAAACGGGTATGTGGTAGATAAAAAGATAGATATGTAGGTAATAAATAGAAATATGTAGGTAGTTTATAAATAATTGAGGTAGATAAAAGATAGAAAGAGGGGGGTAAATGATAGATATTTTTGTAGATAAAAAGACGGATATGTAGTAGAAAATAAAAAATATTAGGTAGGTAAATAGATAAAATTGGGAGATTTTAAAAAGACGGATATGTAGGTAGAAAATAGATAGTATGTAGTAGATAAAAAGATAGTATGTAGGGAGATAAATAGATATTTTGGTAATAAAAAGATAGATATGTGGTAGTAATAATAATGAGGGAAAAAAAGATAGATATTTGGTAGGTAATAGATAATTTAGGGGATAAATAGACGGAAGGTAGGGAGATAAATAATAGATATTTGGGAATAAAAAATAAATTTTGGTAATAAATAGCCGTTATGTAGGTAGTAAATAATGATATGTAGGAGTAAATGTAGAATTCGGAAGATAAATAGATTTTAGGTAATAATTAATAGATGGGGAGCCTTTCTTTTCCTCTCTCTCTCTCTCTCTTCCTCTCTTCTCTCTCTCTTTTTCTCTCCTTTCCTCTCTCTCTCTCTTCCTTTTTCTCTCTCTCTTCTCTTCTTCTCTTTCTTTCTCTTTTCTCTTTCTCTTTCTCTTTTCTCTTTTTCTCTTTCTCTTTCTCTCTCTCTCTCTCTCTCTCTCTCTCCTCTTCTTCTCTCCTCTTCTCTCACCCTCTCCTCTCTCTCTCTCTCCCCCCCCTCTCTCTCTCTCTCCCTCTCTCTCTCCATTTTTTGAAATTCCCTTAATTTTCTCGAATTAAATGATTTTTTCCGTCCAAAAATTTCCCCCTCCTCTCGAAAATTTTTTTAAACGTGATTTTTTCGTACATTTGGTACAAACTTAGATGTTAGGTAAACTATAGAAAAATGTAAAAGAGAGAAAAGTGATAATACAGACAGATAGATATCTTAGATAGACATGAAATATAGGAATATTAAAATACAAATATGTTTTAACAAATAAGTCAACCAAAAACACGTCAAATAAAAAAACAGATATACGTATCCCTTTACATGGTAATTACCCCCCCCCCAAAAAAAAAAAAAAATAATTAAATAATAAATAAATAAAAAAAAAATAAATAAGAAAAATAAAATAATAAAAATAAATAATAAATAAAAAAAAAGAATATTAAATCATATTTCTGGGTGTATGTGTGTGCGTGTGGTATAATTTTTTTTTTTAAATTAGCACGACCACAGAAACACACAAAAAAAAATGATAAAAAATTCAGACTCATAATACCAACCTTTTGTTTTTTTTTTTTTTTTTCTACTAGCAGAAAAAAAAAAACAAATAATAACAAAAAGAATTTTTTATAACATCATCCCAGAAACAGAAAAATAAATAGACAATAACTGACTTCGTAGTTACAACCTATAGTTTTTTTCCTTTATAAAAAAGAAAAAAAAATCCCCAGGAATCCGAGCAACCAGCAATTGCAAAAAAAGGGGCTTCTCCGCAGCAGATTAGGTCAAAAACACTTGGACCAAAAGTCTTGATTTCATTAATTTTGCCACTCTCAAAAAATCCCTTGAAAAAAAATTTTTTAATGACGAGAAAATAAGACCTTTCCCTTTCATGTCTTAAAGAAATCATTGACGTTTGATTTTTTTTTTTTTTTTTTCTACGGGAAATTTGGAAATCAAAATTCTTTTCGATGGCACACTGATTTTAAAAATAGGGGGCGAAATTTTTAAATTGAAAATTTTTTATTGTTTTTTTTAATTCTGTTTTTTTTTTTTCTTTTTCTTCTTCTTTTTTTTATTTTCTGCTTTTTTTTTTCTGATTCTCTGTTTCTATTTATCATTCGGTCTGTTTTTAATTTTTTTTAACTGTTTTTCTGTCTCTTTGTTAACTATCAGTGTGTGTGTGGGTTTTTGTGTGTGTGAAAAGGGAGAGAGAGAGGGAGAGAGAGGGGAAGAGAGAGAGAGAGAGGAGAGAAGAGAAAAAGGAGAGAGGAGGAGGAGAGAGAGAGAGATTTTTAACTAACATACATTATACATTTTTAATTTGTCTTTATCTTCCATGACCGTGGGAGATTTTCAAAAGCTATACGTTTTTCGTCAAAAATTCTAATAGCGTATAATACTATAAGGCTCAGTGGGAAATCGCTATTCAAAATTCCCCTTACTGATTATCCGAAAACAAACATAATACCTTAAATTTTTATTATGCACACATATACACACAAGACCATATTTGCCACTCATTGCAATAGTTTTTTTCCCCCCCTCCTTTTTTTTTTTTTTTTTTTTTTTTTAGATTCCGACAGACTGAAAAACTTTTCCGTCTTTAATTTTCTTTTAAATTTAATCTTTTTTTTTCCCGTCCCTGGGAATTTTTTCCCCCGGTCACGCTTTTTAAAGTTTATTCTATTCCTGGAACTCAACAGCACGCCCGGGGGGTTCAGGAAAAGGTTTTAAAATTCTTGATGATGTCTTTTAGTTAAAAAGAAAAAAAATATAGGCCTTTCCTGATTGGGGTAAAAATAAATGGTTAGAAAAAGAATATCTAAATTATGTGTTTTTTTTTTTTAAGTGGGGGGGGGGGGGAGTTGGATAGAGGGGGAAAGCGTGAGAAAGAAGTAGGGAAGGAGAAAAGAGGAGAATGTAAAGGGGGAAAAGGAGGAGGGGGGGGGGAGGGGGGAGGGGGGAAGAGAGAGAGAGGTGAAAAGGGGGAATAGAAGGAGGGGGGGGTCAGGGGGGAGGGGAAGGAACAAAGGTGAATGGGAGAAGAAAGGGGGAGGGGGGAGAAGGAGGGGGGGCGAAAGGAGGAGGGAAAAGGGAGGGGGGAGAAGGGGGGGGGCAAAAGGTTTCCTCATGAAACTGCTTTTTGACCCCCCTTTTTTGGGGACGTATTCTATAAAAGGAAAATGTTCCGATCCCCATCATGCGTGCATTTTGGCCAGGGCGAGTACCTCGGAAGTACTTAACGGATTTCCCCACTATAGCTATCATCTTTTTGACTTCATCTGCCAGAATTATCAATGTCCTTTTTTTTTTGCGAACCCCAAAGGAGGAAAAAGAAAAATTCTTTCCGTATATCAAAGGTTTTCCCAAAATTTGTTTCATCTCTGATCAAAATGAAATGAAAAAACAGTAATATCTCTTGGGATATTCATTGCCGTTTTTTTTTTCAAAATTTTTCATTTCTATTAAAAAAAAGGATACCCCCAGATATCATTTTAAAAAAGCTTCTAATATATTTGTTTCATGCGCTCACTCCTGGGATCAGCATCAATTTTTATTCGTGAGGAAACGTTTTGGATAGATTTACTTTCTTTTTCTATAATGATTTTCAATATTTAGAAAAATTTATTAATTTGTTCTCGCAATCTACATGTAAAAAGAACGAAAAAAAAAATTTAATTCAAAAAGTTTTCAGCTTCTAAATTTGATAATAAAACCTATGAGCTTGTAGTTTTTTTGTGAATAAATAAACTTTTTTCAGAATTTTTTAGAGCGGGGAAAAGGGGGAATAATGTAGGGGGAAGGAAGTACACGGGTGCAGATTTTTTTCTGCGTTCGGAACCCCCCGTCCAAAAAAAACGGACAAGAGTTTTGAGCCCGGAAGCCCTAAAAGTTGTCCATCTCGTTTTGTCTCGCCCTGGACGTCATCTGCAAAACAGGACGGATGACGTCCAATAGCATTGATGAAACAATGACTGCTGCAGGAAACCCATAAATAATGATGGGAAATTTTTTTACCCTTTATTGTTGTTATCAAGGGTATTTTTGGTTTTGGCACGTTAGGAAAGTATCTGTGCTTCAAAGAAGTTAAAAAATTCACAGCGTGAAAAATGAAGACCCCGGTATGTTAAATAGTAAATGTTTCCCTTTCGGGGTGGCTGCACTATGGGCAATGAAAGTTCCGAACGAGGCATAAGTGCTTATCTACTCATATAATAACAACATACTGTCGGTAAATTTTCGTGATAGAATATTTTTTTTCAAGAATAATGTTTTTTTTTTTTTATTTCTTAGAAAGGGAAAGGATAAAATTGGTTACCACTTGATTTGGATACGTTTTTTAAACGTGCTCTTTGAAATCACTGATCTTTTGTCGATTTTGGAATGATTTTCAAAATGATACTGGAAACCACTTATAAAAAGAAAGTGCTCGTTTTACCAAGCTTTATGATGTTCCCAAAACGTCTTTTCAGTACGGTAACTTTTTTTGAAATTTGGAAAGGGAAGAGAGAGAAAAAAATAAAAGTCTGTTGATTTATAGTACCACACACACACACACAAAAAACACAACACACACACACACACCACTTTTTATGTATGTATGTTGTGTGTGTGTGTGTTGTGTGTGTGGTTGTGGTGTGTTGTGTGTGTGTGTGTGTGTGTGTGTGTGTGTGGGGATCAGGCCCGCAGTAACTACCCGCCTAAGCGCCCCAAAACTGAAAATATCTTGGCACACATACTTAGAAATGTTAAATCATGTAGAAACCGTTTTATCTGAAAAACCCGGGGTCAAAAGGTCAAATTCCGTTCCCGTACGTGTGTTTAAAGGTTTTTTTCCTTAAGCGCCCAAGGTTCAAGGGGTAAAGGTCTGCATCTCTTGAAGGTAACGAGTGTCGAGGGGGAAAATGAACCATAGATTTAATCGTAATAAAAACGAAAATTTTTTTTTAATTACTTTCTATATGACTTTAGTTTTCACGGTGCGCCAATCATTCGAAGTCAAGCAATTTTAGTAACTTAGCCAATCGCAGAGCGTGTAAAGCCCCTCGCCGGGATATTTTTTCAACAAAACCCCATGTTGCTTGTTGCACCGCTATTTTTACCCTGATTTGGCTCGCTGTTGAATGGCAGAATCAGCAAAGGCAGTGATACTGTAGGTCTTTTAGAGAGAGGAGAGGGCTGCCTGCGAGCCAGTGGAAGCTAACATTCCCAAAAAACTGAATCCCAAGTCCCCCCTGTGTAAATTATGCTATGAGACATAAATATGTAATATTATATATAATATATATATAATAATATATTATATATATATATTATATATTTTTAAAATTTTTGTGTGTGTTTGTGTGTGTGTGTGTGTGTGGTGGTTTTGTGTGTGTGGTGTGTGCATGTGATTTATGTGTTGTGTGTGTGTGTGGGGTGTGTGTGTGTGTGTGGTGTGTGTGTGTGTGTTTGTGTTTTGTGTGTGCGTGGTGCGTGTGCGTGCTGCAAAAGGTCGACTTTATTATGACAATAATCATTTCTTTTTTTTTTCCCCCCATGTCCTTCTAATGTATATTTTCATTATTTTGAATGATTTGGGTTGTAGGGATTTATTTCGTTTAACAGATCGAAAAAATGACAAAACCAAAAATGGGGAAAAACTACTAAATATTGGTTAAAAGTGCCGGTGAATTCTGAGAAGGGTATTGCTTTTTTAATTTTTTGGGGCATATATCCCGTATTTTATGTAACGTAATTTTATTACCTTATATATATATTTATACTGTATATATACACCTACCACACACACACACACACACACACAACCCCCACCACACACACCCCAAAACCCCCCAAAAACCATTAAAATTAATGTATATTATATATATATATATATAATATTAATTTTATATATATATATACATACAATTACATAAAGTATGTATAATTAAATGTATAATATATATATATAATAATATTAAATATATTAATATATTCATATTTATACATATAAAAATAAACAAAATAGTTATAGTTATAGATAGATGGTAAAAAATAGCTTACTTTTGTTATAGATAGACAGATATATAGTTGTGTGTTGTGAGTGTGGTGTAGAGTGTTTTCTATTCATAGATATGTAATGACGTACATAATTTGGAATCGTAATTTTTACCTCATACAAAAATTTCTATATACTTGGGTCCAAAAATTTTTTATTTTATTTATACATGCGAATATGTTTTTCGTTTAGTGCAAATATTTGCAACCCGGTAAACAAAGATCCCCGGGCTGTTGCTTCCAGTTTGCAATTAAAAAGGACGAACTTTAAGAAAAAAATGTATTTGTATATTTTTGTCTCTATTTGTACTTTAAATTGGGATGTGAAGTTGATATATAATTTGGATAGATTGACATATATGAATGGAAGAGAAATGGTGCCTTAATTCCATAATATATTATATATATATAAATTTTTATATATATATATAATATATATATAATATATAATAATATATATATATATTTTGTGTGGTGTGTGTGGTGTGTGTGTGTGTGTGTTGTGTGTGTGTGTGTGTGTGTATACATAATATATAAAATATATATATATAATTTAAAAATATTATATATTACTATATAAAAAAAAAAAAAACACAGTGAAATGGAAACCGCCATATGAAAAATATATAATATACACCCCAACCCCCAAAACACATACCACACACACACACATACCCCAAAAACACAAACACACACAAACACACACACACACCCCACACAACACACACCACCATATATATAATATATAAATATTATATATATATAAATAAAATTTATATATATACACAATTTTTATATATATATATATAATATATATATATTATATGTAATATATATATATATATATAATTATATATATTAATATATAATATTATTTTGGTGTGTGTGTGTTTTGTGTTTGGTGTGGTATTGTGTGTGTGTTGTGGTTTTGTGTTATATATATTTTATATATTTTATTCTATATATAATATAATTATATATTTTAATGTATATATATATATATATATATTTAATATATGTATTATGTATATATATATATTTGTGTGTATATATATATATATATTTATATTATATAATATATAATATATATATGTGTGTTGGGGTGTGGTGTGTGTGTGTGTGTGGTGTGTGTGTGTTGTGTGTGTTGTGTGTGGTATTACCACACACACACCACCACACACCACACCCACAACACACACACCACACACACACACCATTATTATATATATATTTATATATATATTATATTTTATATTATATATTATATAATAGATAGATATATAGATATAGATTAGATTATAGATATATAGATATATATGTATTAGTATAAAGTATATATACACAATTTATTTAAATATATATGAATTTTATTTTTAAAAAATAATTATTAAATTTTATATAAAATTATATATTATATATATATATATATATAATAAATATATAAGTATACATATAAAGAGAGAGAGAGAGAGAGGGGAGAGAGAGAGAGGAGAGAGAGAGAGAGAGAGAGAGAGAGAAAGAGAGAGGAGAAAAAAAAGGGGGGGGAGAAGAAAAGGGAGAGAGAGAAGAGGGAATAGAAAGAAAGAAAAAAATATCATAAAAACAGAGAGAGGGGGGAAGGGGAGAGAGAGAGAGAGAGAGAGAGAGCGAGAAAAGAGGGAGGAGGAGAGAGAGAGAGAGAAGGAGGAGGAAAGAGAGAGAGAGGGAGAGAGAGAGAGAAGGGAGATAGAAAGAGAAGAGAAAGAGGGAAGGAGAGAGAGGGGAGTATGACCGTCCACAAGGGAAATGCCAAATAAAATTAAATGCTCCAATTTTTTGCTACGATCCATCCCTAAAAATCAGACCGAAAATATCATTTCATTTCCCTCCCCTGACGATGCGCATTTCACAATTCCCCCCTCAATATTTGCAAAAAGTTGAACGCCGCTCAAAAACCCCCTGTCACAGTATGCAACAGAGATAAAAGGGTTTCAACAAAAAAAAAAAAAAAAAAAAAAAAACATATTTCTTTTTATGAATCCACCTACCCATTCCATGGGTATGATATTCACTCTTGCAGTAAAGCATCTGAGGTAATAATATAGAACGCAATAAAAAAGCAATATTGCCCCTGTTTATTTCTCATGCTGGGCTAGTCGGATCGTGTGCCCAAAGATCGATGTTTGTTAAGTTTCATATTTCTTTAACCCCGTAGTGCATGTGGATTAAAACACACAACCCCGACACATACTCACTAAACCCCATAATTAACACAACCATATTTTTAAAAGGACATCTACACCGCTCGATACAGTAGCATCCCATCCCCGAAAAGCATAAACCAACACACTATATTTTCGTAATACCCTATACAGACTTTGAAAAAAAAATATTTAAAAAATAATGTTTCAAAAAGGGACACATAATAAACACAACCTATCTAAACAACAACTCAAAACTAAATATATATATATAATATATATATATTATATTTATATTTTATATATAAATATTTAAAATATATATAAAATATTATGGCCGCGGTGACCGAGGGTTTGAGCACGGACTCAAAAATGTCACGTCGCAAAACTGAGTTCGGGGTTTGAGTCCCGGCCCGGGGATTGTTCCTTGGGCAAGGAAATTCACCTCGATTGCCTACCTAAAAACGACTATCGCCTTGAGCATGTGTCTAGGGGGAAATCACCGCCGTGGGACAAACCGCGGCGATTAGGAAGGGCATCCAATCAGGCAAGTGTGGCACTGCCTATAACCCCCAGTAATAAATTGAGAGAGGCCTACGTGAAATAATGGGTGATGGAAAAAAAAAAAAAAAAAAAAAAAAAAAAAAAAAAAAATATATATATAATATTATATATTATATTATAATATATATTATATATTTATTGTGTGGTTGTGTGTGTGTGTTGTGGGGTGTGTGTGTGTGGTGTTTGTTTGTATGTGTGTGTGTGGTGCGGTGTGTGTGTGTGTGTGTGTGTGTGTGTGGGTGTGTTTGTGTGGGGTGTGTGTGTTTGTGTGTGTGTGTGTGTGTGTGTGTGTGTGTGTGTGTGTGTGTGTGTGTGTTGGGGTGTGTGTGTGTTGTGTGTGTGTTGGGGTGTGTGTGGTTTTGTGTGGTGGTGGGGTGTGTGGGGTTTTGTGTGTGTGTGTGTGTGTGTGGGGGTGTGGGGGTGTGGGGGTGTGTGTGTTTGGGGTGTGTGTGTGTGTGGTGTGTTGTACCCCCACCCCTGTATCTAAAACCATTTCCCCTCGTCATGCACTCCTGGGTAGAGAATTTTTAACCCTTCTTCCCCCACGGGAAAGTTTATTTT
>NW_023645807.1:30000-36137 GCF_015228065.2 Penaeus monodon
TGGAAACACTTTTACTCACCACCAAAAAGGGAGGCAAAGGGCAAATCAACTTTTGGGCCCAGCATGGAGAAGTATGAGGTTTCCTGGCAAAGGTATTCCAATTACAGGTGCTTACTACTATTATACTAAATTTCTCAAAAACGCCCAGAGGGAAAAACGCGGTTTTTTGGGCTACGACATCCTTTCACTCCTCCTTGTTCCCCTGATTTGCCCATCTGATTCCCGCCCCTGAAGAAAGTTGAAAGGCAAATTTTTCCAAGATGATGAGGCACGATTTCTGAAGTCCCCTTTCCTCTTGCGGGGAACTATGTATCAATAAATCAACAATTTATGTATAGAAAGATAAAATTTGTACGCGTTCTTTCATTTCCTTTCAGGGGAAGGGGGTCGGGGGAAATCTTTAATGAGCCCCCTGGGTTTATTGCGTTTTTTGGTGTGTGTGTGTGTGTGTGGGTGTGTGGGGTGGTGTGTGTGTGTGTGTGTGTGTGTGTGTGGGGGTGTGTGTGTGTGTGTGTATGTATATTATATATATAATATTATAATTATATATATAATATATATTCACCTTACCTATCTGCCCCTATCATGGGTTTAAACCTCCCGTTTTTTCTATGATTTTTTTTGCCTTTTTAAATCCTTTTCCCGAAAGAAAAATTTTTTATTTTAAACTGACGCGAAAACCCCTCCTCTCAATGTATTTTCCCAGTCAATTAAAGCAGGGGTCTGACCTTCCCCCCCCCTGATGCCATCCCCCAAACCCCTGCGTGTGCCCCCCCCCCCTCGCCCGTACATTTTCCCTCGCTTCGTCGTAAAAGAGGAGAGGTCAGCGCTATAGTTTGGAAATTGGGTCGTGCGGACGGGGATATTCTTTTCGCGCATTTTTCAAACGGACTGCGGTTTTTTTTTTCTTTTTTTGTTTTTTTGTTTCTTTCTTTTTTGTGAGTGTAATGGTACCCCAAAATTCCCAGGGATCGTAAGCGTTGCGAAAAATCTCCCAGTGATCGAAAGCTTTGCGAAAAATTCCCAGTGATCGAAGCGTTGCGAAAAATTCCTCAATAATTGCAATGCCGCGAAAATTTTTCAATGATTGCGAAAAATACCAAAGCGATAGTAATGGCCGGGGAAAAATTGCTAAATGTTTTGTAATGGCGCAAAAATTTCTCTGCGACTGAAAAGGTGCGCAAAAATATTAGATAAAATTAACCCTCGAAATATTTCCTACTGTGTCCTTGCACCAACATTTTTCAACACCGGGACTGGAAAATGGGCAGAGTACTACCCAAATCCAGTGTGGAGCAACACGGGGAAATTAAAGGTTTTCGACGTTGACTTGCCGATGTGTTGCTATCCTATCTGAGTCCCGGAGTCACGGGGGCGGCTTTGATGCTTTAGCAATGAGGCGAACCCCTTGGGACTAAACAATATTAGGACTATAAGGCCCTTTTAGGGGAACCCGTTCAGTCGACCATGCTTGTGGCGAGGATTTAAAGTCACAGAGAGCTTTCCCATCCCTGGTAGCGTAGTCCATATCTCTGGGGTGCAGACCAGGAATCATAGACGGCTGGTCTGGCAAAAGGACCAGAAATCGATCAACAGAACATTTGGGGATGTCGGTACCTATGCGAAGGTCTCAAGGCCCCTTGATATGCCATTTTTTTCTTGGAAGCGAAACCTGGACGCCCTCCAGTGCCTTTGGGTCTCGTTTGATGCCTTTTGTAAAAAGTCTCTTTTCGATCACCGGGGAAGTTTGGGAGGACCCTGTTGAACCATGGGTACACCGTGAGACTGGAAAAGGACTGTTACTTGCAAAACCGGGGTCGCCCAAATCAGGGTATATGGGGCCCCACTCGTTTCCCTTTTGGAGACCCAACTCATCGGGTTTTTCTCTTTTGAAACCCTGGAGAAAGGGCCCGGGGGGATTAGGGGGCATGCTTTTGGCGCTCACGAACTGTCGCGAGAAATTTGAGAGGGCGAGGCCCGCCCGGAGACTCGCCCAGAGGGACCCTCGTGGCGGAAGCGGAGGGGAATGCAGCCAGTGCCCCCCTGGGTTTTGCCCCGTGATGATGTGATGTTGAATAAACCCCAGCGTTTTGCGTGTATTCATTTGGGTCAATGACGATTTTTTTTGACTACATAAAAACATTTGTAGTTGTCTTACATAATCGTAACTTAGTTATACCAAAGATTCTCTAAACAGTTTTTTAGTGAAAAAACGGCTTCAGTTGCCGTGCTTTTAAATTAATTAACCGAAAATTGTCTGGGGCCGGCCCCCTTCCCCATTTGTACTTCCCACTCATATTAGAGTATATATGTGTTTTATGTTGGTTGGGGTTATTTATGTATATATAATATATATATATATATATTAAAATTATATATATATATTATATTTTATATATATATTTTAAAATATACTTGTAATGTTAAATTATATATTATATATATATATTTAATTATAATAAATATATATGTTATATATATATATATATAACACACACACCAAAACACAACACACACACACAACACACCACACACCACACACACCACAACACACAACACACTATATATATAAATTATATATAAAATATATAATTATAAATTTTATATTTTAAAATTTTTTTTTTTATTATATCCCAAATTTTTTTAAAATTTTTTTAATAAAAAAAATTTTAAAATTATATTAAAATTAATATTATATATATATATAATTATATATTATATAATATATATAATATTAAATTTTAATATATATATGGAATAGCAAAACACTCTTCCGTGTGATACAATGGAAAAAAAAAACCCAATACAAATATTTTTTTGTATTGGGTTTTTTCCTTATATTTAAAATATTATTATATATATAAAATTTAAATTATAAAATATTATATATATATAATATATATATGTGTGTGTGTGGTGTGTGTGTGTGGTGTGTGTGTTGTGTGGTGTGGTGTGTGTGTTGGGTGTGGGGGTTTTGGGTGTGTGAAATTATTATAATGTAAATATATATATCATAATAAAAATGTTACGTATTTATAAAAATTTATATATATGTTTACATAAATATTATATTATATATATATAATATATATGGTTGGGTGTGTGTGTGTGTTTTGGTGTGTGTGGTTTGTTTGGGTGTTGGTGTGTGTGGTGGTGTGTGTGTGTGTTGTTAAATATATTATGTATATATATATAAATATAATATATATATATATATATATATATATATAATTGTGTGTGTGTGTGGTGTGTGTGTGTGTGTGTGGTTGTGTGTGTGTGTGTGTGGTGTGGGTGTTTATTATTATGGATAATATATACAATATTTGTTTACAATATATATGTAAAATATATAATGTTTACATATATATATTATATATTATAATTTTAATATATTTTATTATAATATATTTGTGGTGAGTGTGTGTGTGTGTGTGTGTGTGTGATGTTATATATATTATGTATATAATATTATATATATATTATAATTATATAATATATATATATAAAATTATAATAAAAAAAATTGTTGTGTGTGGTGTGTGTGTGTGTGTGTGTGTGTTTATTATATTAATTATGTATTATATAAAATTAATATATATATTAAAATTAATAATTAATATTAATATATATATATTGTGTGTGTGTGGTGTGTGTTGTGTGGTGTGTGGTGGTGTGTGTGGGTGTGGTGTGGTAGATATGTTATAATAAAATTTAATATATATAATATATATAATATATATTTTATATATTATATTTTAAATATATAAAAATATATGTTTGTCAACACACTCCCTGGGCACCACGGGGGTTTAAGGACTCGGTTCGGCCGGCACACTGACACTCACACTGAGGGGTCGGCATTATCCACAGGTGGGCCCCCCTCATGGCACACCCGGGCGACTAAGCTTCGCTATGGATTTACCCTTTATTTTAAAAAACAACAAAAAACACCGAAATTTTAAAACCCAAATATCCTCTCCTGAAGCAACAAACTTTTTTACACTGTTTTAAAACACAAAATTTTTTATTTTGTTTTTAATGTTTGTGAAAAACGACATACAATTTTAAACATTTAAAGAAACTCACCCATATTGCAACACTTTTTCCCAAAACGTTTTTTCAGGAAATTTTTTTTCCCCAATAAAAATAACTTTATCAATATAAATCGTAATAAAAAAAAGTCAAGGCTTACAGTTTTCATCACTAGAAATTTTTAAAACTTGCCGAAAATCTAAAAAAGTAATAAAAATAAAAAATATAATTTAATATAATAAAAAATTAAACCAGAACCACCACCAACCCTGACCTCTCCGACTAAAAAAAACATTTCATTTTTCATAAAAATATTTGTTCCCTTATTTTAAACTTTCCCTTTTTGTTTTCAATACTTGGTATTAATGTGGCTGATACGAATAAAGACACAAAAAGGGAAAGTTAAATGCAAAAATACAAAACCCCCAAAAAACAAAATCTGCTACGATCATACGTCGTTTTGAAGTCTCATTTGGGAGCCTTAACAGTCAGTCACAACTTTACAATTTATTGTACACAAACCAAAAAAAAATTTTATATAATATATATATATATTTATTTTATTGTGTGTGTGCGTGTGTGTGTTGTGTGGTTGTGTTGTGTGGTGTGTGGTGTGTGGTGGTGTGTTACCACTTCTATATGTGTGTGGTACTCCGACTATGTGTGGTTGTGTGTGTACGTGCGTGTGGTGCGTGTGTGTGGGTTTTGTGCGTGTGTGTGGTGTGTGTGTGTGTGTGTGTGTGTGTGTGTGTGTTGGTGTGTGTGTGTGATGTGTTGTTTTGCTGTACCACGTATCATATGTGTGTGTACACACGTATCTATGTGTGTGTGGTTTTTGTGATGTGTGTGTACCACGTATTTTATGGTGTGTACCACGTTCTATTGTGTTGGTACACATATCTATGTGGGTGTGTGTGTTGTGTTTGTGTGTGTGTGTTGTGTGTGTGTGTGTGTGTGTGTGTGTGTGTGTGTGTGTGTATGTGTATGCCACACAGCAGAATTTCGACATTTTGTTCTTTGAATCGTTTTAGATAGGTTAAACTAGGTTAAAAATATGTACATATAGAAAATAAAAAAAGAAGGGAAAGGAAAGAGAAAAACGCTTCGCCAAAAGCCTTTTCGCTCTACTGCCCTGGGGAAGTAATGCACAAAAAGGCCCTTTACTATATTTCTTTTCTTCTTCCCTTTTGGGTTTTGTTTTCGTCGTGTTCAGCACGGATCTTCCCTTTTTTCTCTGTAAAACTGAGTGGTGTGCATCCTTAAACAGCGTTTTTATTCTTATTGGCGAGCAAGGGATGTAAAAAGTTGAAATGTAATGTATGCTCATTCTTATTATTTATAAATTTAACATGTACCTGATTGATACATATTTTTTTTCTCGTTTATTTTTTAATACTATGGACTCATGTGTCTGTGGGGGACGGGTTAATGCTTGCGTTTTTATGCTGAAATAAAAAACTGAAGTTATGATGGAAAAATATTTAAATATGAAAATTCAAAAAACAATATACCAATTTTCAAAACAAAACAAAACAACACTCTTAAACTAATCTTATATCGCTGTAATAATAAATTAATCCGTACCCTTTGCAAACTGTTCGATACTCACTAAATGGAGGCGAGAAGAGGTAACCTACACAATACCAATATCCCTTGACCCCATTAACTAGTCGTTCACCCCCCAGCAATTTTTCTCCAAAAAGGTCACGTTTTTTCAATATAGGTTATTTACATAACACCGAATGGTGCTGCCCCCTTTTCGCCACCCATTTCCATAAATTTGCTGTTCCCTATCCAAATATACTTCGGTTGACCACGGGGGGGGGGGGGGCTTGGAGCAAAATGAAAAATTTTGACGTCGAATTAAACTCATTTTCACCTACAGTACCCACATACAATTACCTCCCCATATAAAAAATTTAAAACTTTCCCCTAAAGTGTTTCTGCATATAGCTATCGACAAACCCTTTCACTATTCATAAAAAAGTAAAAACTTATCTGAAAAGATGACAGACGCGACGGGGCCCTGGGGATTATAATTGGCCGGGGCACCAGAATGAAAAAAATTGGGAACCACTGGTATAGATCAAATGAAATCTGGCATA
>NW_023645808.1:0-7942 GCF_015228065.2 Penaeus monodon
TCCCCCCCCCCTAAAAAAAGCTCGGATGAACGCAGGAGCTGCCAGAAAGAGTTTGTTCTTTTATGGTGACGTGGACGAGACACAAATTGCGAGGGATTATGGAGAGGCCAATAGAGCATCAATATAGAATAACATGATAATGAAACTCGACCTTAATAGTCAGTTGAAATTCAAATCGGTTCCGTTGCAAAAATATTATGGCAACAGTGAAGAGAACCGGCGGATAGTGGTTCCAATTTGAGGGTGAGGATCTTGATTTGCAGACTTGTCATCCCGGAATTATTGCTCAAGGTGAGGGATTATCCAAGACGGTATAAGGCCTAGATATTTCTCTGTGCTCTATCCTGCCAAAACATATAAAGGTGATTTTACAGACCAGGGACCGGATTTATTAACATTCTCTCGCTTCCCACAACGAACACATTTTCGAAACGCTTACGAGGTCCACAACACGACTCCATACGAGAAACATTACCGAGTTGTGTGATGCTAGCCGTAATGTCATCGTGGAGACAAGTCACCCTCATAACCTAATGTAATCAAGAGTATGCAAGTGGGCCTTTTCTTCGGGGAAATTAACTAATAGGTTGGAAGCAATACATCTATGAAACATAGTAACACAAGAAACAATATGACATACAAATGAGAATGTCCTTTGCATAACGGTGGAAGCCGTGGAAATACTAGCTGCAGGCTTACTGAAAATCACTCAGAAGTTTAGTTAGTCATGAATTAAAAGACTTCTGACATCATCAGGCGCAAAATTCAAATGAATACTATTAAATTCCATCAGTATATCTAATAAATAAAATAAATATTTAGACAATATAAATAGCATAATATATAAGCACAGTTCTATATACCTTAATGAAAAAGTATCATGGAAGCAAGGAATTATCAAATAAATACTGAATAAAACTTTTGCTGGATTCTTATACATACCTATTGTGCTGTATCATTTACCCTAACCTAACCTTAAGAGTGATATTTAAGCTTCATTATTTTCACTTATAGAAAAAGTGAATGTACTGAGTACAGCTGATTTAATTACATGTGTTTTTGTGATATATATCTATATCTATCTTATATCTGTCTATCTACACACTCACATTTGTGTGTGTGTATATGCATATTGTTTTGGGCAAATACCTCTCAGAGGAATTCAGAGAGCTTATACCAATAAGATGGTGCTCATTGATAAAAGTATTCACTGGTGAAAGTGGCTCTGTCTCTACCCTGGAAAAAGTATCTACTGATATCATCACTTTGTTATAGTATGCTTGATTGACTTAACATAACACAGACATTTGTCCTATCTTTTTCTTATAGGTAATTTGCCATGTTTTTTTCTTTTAAATTCATCGGTAACTAATTCTTCCCAAAACAACCCCCTTTTCACGGTGACGACATTTTTTTTTGTTGATTGATATGCCCCTTTTTTTAACTTTAAAGCCATTTTTGGCTCCCATCCCAATTTAAAGGGAATAAAGGAAAATTGAGTTTAGACTTGTGTTTTTCCCCGGGACGAGAATTCACATGACGGCGTTGCCAGCAAATTAACAAAAACAAAACCCAAGATTAAATTTAAAGGGTAACAACGAATAATTAAATTATATTTTATTTTTTTAATTTTAAATAATTTATTTTTTTAAAAAACCAAAAATTTTTGACCCTGGGCCCCCCTTTCCGTGGAAAAAATCCAAAGTTAAAAAATTTTAAAAAAGGGGGAAAAAGGCCCCATTTTTTTCATGGCCATTTCCTAATAAAGGTTTTTTAAGTTCCCCTTCTCCCACCCCAACCCCCCCCCAAACCCCAAACAAACACTTATTGCGTGGGGGTAACCAAAAAGTTAAAATAATTTTTATATACATTAATATAAGTATAAAACACTATACTTTACACAATAGACGTATATGTGTATTTTAATACAATTTAAAATATACTTTAAATATATGACTTCGGAATTATATTTCAGTACATTTTGCTGACCCAAATTTTGTACGAGGTGAACACGAGCTGCCAACTGACACCTTTTTTAAGATGAAAAAAGGCAATCTGAAATTCAAATAAGGCTGCTTTAATGGAACAAGTAAATAATTGAGGGGAGGGGGCCCCCAAAAGATCCCCCTGGGCCCGGATCCCCCTCACCAATGCCCTAACTCCCACTAAAAAGCTCAGGGTAAGAAATGACTGTATTAGGGGGATTCAAATTCGTTTCAGTTAATCCAAATGCCTTTTATCTGTCCTAAAATCTTACTGGGGTTTTCCGCCCAGTCAGGGGCTGTAATACTGTTTATATTAAAAAAAAATCATTCTGTTAAATGGCCGGTCTCTCGCGATCTATTTTTTTTATTTTAATTTTTATTATTATTTATTATTATTATTAATTTCGGGTGCCCTCCTCCTCTCACTTATGACTTGTTCCCTTTAATCACCTCTTTTTGCAATTTCAGATTCCCCTTTGCCCCGTCTTAAAAAAGGTGTCAGCTAGGCACCTCCTGTTCACCTCGTAAAAAATTTGAATACGTCTTCAAATTTTTTTTTTTTTTTTTTTGTCTCCCCATTATTGCTTCGTTTTTCCCAAGGCGCTGCACACCACACACACACACACAAAAACCCACACACACACACACACACCACACACACCACACACACCCCACACACACACACACACACACTTACTCCATAACAATATAAAGCATATATTATTTCATTGTAGCCCTACTGTGGTTAGCTTTTCAGAGAACTTCTATATAAAGAATTGATGTAGCATGTCTTCTGTTTTCAATCATGTCTAATGGCAAAAGAAATAATCAATCACTTCAAAAGTTGGGTTATCGTTTTTAAATGGTGTACCAACCCCTATGAAGCTTTAAAAAGGGTTAGTGATTTTGCTAATGCTTTATTTGTTTTAGCTCCATACATTTTTGGTTGTGGGGCAAACGCACAAAAAGCAAATTACTTTTTTATTTTAGAGTGTACAGCTAGTGTTCGGGTGAACCCTACCGATGAATTTAGTTTTTTTTTGGCTCGGCCTTAAATACCCGCCCGGTATCCCGGTCAGGTCCGATAACTCGCGGTGTTTGGGCGAGGTGGGTTCGCCAACCGCCTGGCCTGACTCCCCGACGCGGAAAACTCTCGCCTTTGGTCCCCACAGCACTCCCCTTCCATGTAGGGGTCGCGAAACGAACCTTCGAAATCGGCATTGCTCCTGGAACGGGCTTTGCAGGGTCGTGCTGACGGGTCGTCTCCTGGGTCGCCGGTGGGATGGTTTTCTGTCTCGCTTGATGCCCGGGAAAGGGCCCCTCATGGGGGGCAAGGGGGGCTTGGTGGGTCTCTTATAAAGACATGTGACAGTCTTGAGGTCGCGGGGCAAGTAATGTCTCGTTGCCGTGATGGTCTCGTAGGGCGAGAGGGGACCGGGCCATGCTCGCGAACTGCTTCCCAAATGCTCCCGGGGTCCTGATCTCCGGGCTGACTAAAAGTCGCAGGGAGAGCTATGGGGGTTTCCCCGTAACCTCTCTGCTGCGGTGACCAAGATCCTGCTTGAAAGAGGTCCGTATGTGTGGGGTCCCAAGGGTAACGGGGCCACCCAGTTGGGGCGGGAAAAGAACCCCGTGAGGGCCTCCTTAAAGGGGCGGTTTTGGCCTCCACCATGCCTTGGCGCTGGGTGGTATGCTGTGGCCCGGGATGCGTTTCGAGCCGAGAAGGCTCGGCTGCCTCCAGAGCCGGATTCGACTGAGACTCTGTCGTCGTGCCCGTCCTGGGTCCCGTAGCGAGTTTCCCAAAGGTGCTGAAAAATTTTGGGAAATGGTGGCGGAGTTTTTTCCTGGTAGGTGGGCCCCTCGGGCCACCTGGTAAACCGGCATCATCTCAGGACGAGCTGAAAACCTTGGTCTGCTGGAGGGACCGACTACGTCAAGGTGTACATGCTCGAAGCGCGTTGTAAAAAGGAACCCCTTGGGGGGAAAACTTAGTGTTTGGGTGAACCTTCGGGTTTTCATTCGATGCAGGTGCGACCCACTCCGGACGTCTTATTGATCCCGGGGCCAGACGTTTGCTGGGATAAGGTCCGGGTTTTGGCGGATTCCCCTATGGCGGGGTAATTTGAAAAACTGTCGGGGAGTAGGGGGGGTGTAAGGCGGGTCTGCCCAGCGGAGGGCCAGAGGAGGGTGTCCCGGGACCCAAGCTGCCCCGCTCTAGTTGAAGGGGGTGTCTCCTCGGTGAGCCTGGGGGGGGAAGGGTCTTGTTGCTGTCCCTCGAACCAGCTGGTGTCGATGGGGGTGCTGCTCGATTTCCCAGGGATATCGGCCCCGGGGATGGGCTCGCGCCGGGTTTTTGTGCCCCATGTGTTGTATTCAGTGTAACTGGGCACAAAATCCAGGGCCTCTTTACGCGGGGATGACGGCGACTCCTTTGTCGGGGGAAAGGGTAGGGGCTTGTGGCCCCGTAAAGATGGGGAATCCTTCCCCTCGCAAATGCCCGGGGAAAGTGTTTTGAGGGCCTGTACACTGCAAAAGGGGCTTCCTTTCCGAAGCACTGTACCTTTTTGTTGTAGGCTGAGAGTCCGTGAAAAAAAGGCCAGGGGTTTTCCAAGTTACCCAATCTTTTGCAAAATGCCCCCCTGGCGGGGTCCGAGGCTCGCGGTATATTGAGCCTTTTCTCCCCGCTGGGGTGGTTTAGGGGGTCGCCGAGGCTAAGGGGTCCTTGCTACCTCGAAAACTTCGATCGCCTCAGAGGTCCAAAATATCTCTGCCGCGTCCCGCCGGGATGGAGCGAGGGGGAACTTGCAGAGGGGCCCCAAGATGCACACTTTGGTGAAACCCCCTAAAAAGTTAAACTGCCGGGTCTTTCCAAGCTGTGTCTTCATTTTTGCTTTGGGAACGCCCCGATGCTGCGACCTTCTCCTGACTGGGGGAATACCGCGGCGGTAATCGTGTGACCTAAACTGAGAGAGGGGACCCCAAAAAACCTTACCAGGGTTTTGGGGGACCCGGCTCCCTGCAAGGGGGTCAAAAAGGGCCCGGAGGGGCTGTGGTGTTTTCCCCCTGTTGCTGCGGGGGTATATATCGTCTATGTAGACGAAGACACCCTGAGGCCCCGGGGGGGGCTCGTCCTGAAAACGCGGAAGGGCTGGGCGGGGTTGCGGGTCCGAACGGGATTCGCAGGAAAACTACAGGCCCAAGGGCGTGGGCCCAGCTGTCTTGGATGTCCTCCTGGGGATGGGGGGTTTTTGGGGGGTACGCCCTAAAAAGGGCGATTTTTTGAGAAAAACGTGCATCCCGAGACTCCCGTGTGAAGGAGTGGAGGGGCGGGAGGGGGGAACGGTCCGGGGCGGTGGCTGATTAGGCGATAATCCCCCAGGACGCCAGTCTCCGTCCTTCTTTCAACAAGGGGCAGGGGAATGCCCACTGGCTGCTGAAGGGTATGATCGACTCTCGCATTGGGGTCGAAATCTGCCTTTCGATGCGGAAGCGTCTGGTCAGTGGGCCCGCAGCGGAAAAACCGGGGGTCCGGGCGTGACGATGTGGTGCTTGACGGTGTTGGTTGTCGTTTTCCACGTTGATTGGGGTTGGTCGCGCTGGAAAAATCGCGCAGCACTGCTCGTAAGGGAAATGGGTTTGGGGAGTACATGTATATCCGGGGGACACGTACCGGCCGATGAGCGTAGTTTCGGGGCCCCGAGGTCCAAGGCCCTCCCCCTAGGTCCACCGTGAAACCTGGTGAGCCAGAAAAACCCCTCCGGATCGGCTGCTGTACTCGGCGAAAGGAAAACCCTGTAGCTTCGAGTGCGGAGCGCCGCTGAAAAAGGGGGTCAAGGGGCTCACCGTATACTTGGGGCGAACTTGGCAGCCTCCAATGTGCGGAACACGATTCCTTCTTTGAAGGATGCGGGAATGAGCGACTTCCCCCTCCTGTGTCCCCAAGAACCACAGGTGTGAAATTTTTTGTCGCGACTAGAGTAGGGGCCGTCGGGGGCCCCGGGAGATCGGGGCACTAGTTTTCCCCGGTGTCCTTTTTCCCCGGGCCCCGAGCGGGGGTTCGCACCGACGCGCCCCCGCTGCCAAATCGGGAAAAGGGAAAACGTAGCACCGGGGTCGGGAACGGGGGCGGGTGTAGGGGGTTTACGGTACTGGGGGGCGATCTCTCCACGTCGCGGGTTTGGACCGGGGGGATGCAGGGCTGCAGGCGGGTCTGGGGCGGGTGAAGGGTTTTCCGGGGTGAAAATTTTCGAACGGCAGTTTTTGATTTTTGGGAACCTGTGCGGAGGGGTTCCAAAGTTTGAGGTGCGGAGCCTACGGGTGAAATTTTGCGGTAGTCCCGGATGGCTATGATCTGTCCGCTTTTTAGGGTAGTTTTTTCAATAGGGAGCTCCGACGCTGTAAGCGTTTTGAACGGTCCCCTGGGAGACCTGAAGGAACGCGAGCGTAGAAATCGGGGGGCAGATTGTTTTGGGACGGGAGAGAGTGCGTTGTAAAGTGCCGGAGTATTTCCGAGGGATGGGGGTTTAGCGCGAGCTGTGAAAAGAGGCGCAGCGCGTTTGGGGAAGGCGCGGGTCTCGCAGGGTTGCTTCTTTGAGGAGTTCTATGTGTTGTCTCGGGGTTGTTAATAAGGGGCGTGACGGGGAGGCAGGATTTTTTGGGGAAAGTTTTGACCAGTACCGATATTTTGGTGGTCGAGAGGGGACATGGCGTAGGGAAATCCTGTTCACCTGCAAACCCCTTCAGGGAAGGGAAGCAATGGTGCAGTGGGGGAAAGCTTTGGGGGTGACCCCCATGGCTAACTGGGCTCTTAATCCGAGGGGCACCATGTGGTTGTAGGCAAAAAGCACAAAAAGTCAAATTCTCTTTTTTTTGGTGACAGCTAGGTTCGGGTGAAGCTAGCCATGATGAGTATTTCTTTGGGCTCGGCGGCTTAAATATGCCCAAAACCCCGATGTATCTCCGGTCGGTCCGATAAGCTGCGCGTGTTTGGGGAGAGTCGGGTTCGCCAAAAAGCCTGGGCCTGACCTCCGAGCGCGGAAACTCGCCACTTGGGCACCAACTGAATTTTTAAAAAATGATTTTTTCATGTTTCAAGATTAAAACAGCTATAATTGATACTTGCTGGTTTAAAAAAGGAGGAAAAGCTGCCTCCAAAGGTTTTTCCATTTCAAGATAAAAAATTCCGGAATCGCGTTAAAAAAATTTCCCCCTACAAATCACAAAAATAAAACTACATGTTTTGTTTTTCACTTCGTGAAGAAAAAAAAAGATGAAATAAATTAGGTAGTTTCCAAAAATAATACTAAAAACACTCATTTATATTTACCATCACCTCTTTGTTACAAAAGCTTTTGTTTTCGCGTCATTCTAAAAAAAATACGCTTAGTTTTTATCGAGGTGGCTACCAAAGTACAAAAAGGGGGCCCGCAAGTGTACTGAAATATAATTCCACGCAGATATATAAAAAAAATTTTTTTTTTTGATTCAAAATTCGCACCCATGTTTAGAACTCCTCTAATTCACAGTAAACACCCTTGAAAAAATTTACATTAGGGCCCCCAATAAAAGTTTTCATCGCTCCACCTTCGGCAAAAGGGTATCCCCCCATTAAACATACTTTTCCTTTAATACCATCATATATATTTTTTTCCACACTGATTAAACCCCCCCCTTTCCCCCCAAAAAAAAAAATATATGTTTATAAAAATATTAATAAGTAACTAAATACAAAAATAAAAAAATTTTAAAAATATATTGTTTATGTATTTATGTAACGAAATAAGCTGATGAGGGGAAATTGTTTCGGGAACATAAACGTTACGATGGGTTTTGGCATATTGTTAGTATTAAAGATATCGTAATCGTTTTGAGAATTCACCTTGCGAGAAACTTTATGTAAATCCAGGCCCAGGTTGGGGGGGGTTTTGGGTTAGGGGGAAAAAAAAGGGAAAACCCCC
>NW_023645809.1:0-7940 GCF_015228065.2 Penaeus monodon
CAACCTTGTTTTTTTTTTTTTGCTAATGCCAATTTTTTTTATTTGACCTATGAAAATAAGACTGATTCTAAATTTTTGGAAAAAAATGAAATTTTTGGGCCAAATTGCACCTTTGTATTGCTGTTCGCCCATGTGGAAAACCATAAATTATATATATATATTTATTATTTTTTATTATTTTAATATTAAAATTAATTAGAAAATAAGTAATAGAAAATAGTAAAAATTAATAAGTTTTAATATAGATATAATAATAGAAAATTTAATAATATTATATGATAAATCAAAAAGAAATAAAATGGTTTAGTTAGAAAGAATGAAAAATATATTGGGAAAAGTTTAATTTTGAAGAAGAAAAGAAAAAATTTTTTTCAGCAAACTTGTTTTTGGGGGGGGTGATGTAAAAATAAGTTTTTTTAAAATTCTGGGAAAAGGGAAAAAGAAAATTCTTTACGACTTGTGTTTTTTGGGGTGTTGGGTATTATATATATAATATAATATAAAAATAATTATTATTATTTTTTTGTTTTTTTACTTAAAATTTATAATAATATATATATATATATATTTATTTTATAATATTTTTTCCCCCGGCCGCCTCGTCTCTCGGCCCCCAAACACAAGGCGGCTGGGCGACCGTGCTATTAAAGGGTCGTGAACACTGCAGCCCAAAAGGGGCCCGAGCACCACAGGGGTCCCAAAACACCACAGGGGGAACCCCAAGTGGCAGGCAGGGCCGAAAAAAACCCAAAAAATGAAAGTCTTTTTCCCTTTTATTTCCCAAGTTTTTTACCCGTACCCTTTTTTCTATAGGCAAAATACGGGGGGAAAACATGTCAACGCCGATACCTTAAAACAGGGCAACAAAAAGATTTTCAGCCAAGGCACCAGAGGTTTTCACAGGAGCAGCCCCAACTCCGACTTCGGCTTGTTCCTCCCTCCTCCGCTCCAGCCGCTGCTCATGTTCCCCGGCCCCTTCTTTTAACAGTTTCGCACAGAGACAAAGACCCACTGGCGTAGCACTACCCCCCTATCAAGCAGACGACCCTTGCTTTGCCCTACTAAACCAAAACAAACTACATAAAAATTTAAAATAAAATTTTTTCTCAAAAAAAAAAAAATCTTTCGCCAGCCGGCTTTCTCGCTCTCGCGGGGGTCTCTCTGGAGGAGGTTTTGGGCGGCGGTAGTTTGGGCATGGCCCCCAAAGGGGGGTATTCCTGCCCCAAAGACCTGGCTTGGTCACCATTGACATCTGCGCATCGCCCTCACCGCCCAAATGCTCGTCCCATCTCGGTCGCGTCTGCCACGTCCTCATCCCCGCCTCTGGGGCTAACTTCATCTTTTTTTTCACCAGGCCCAGGAGTGCTTCCGGGCCCCATGGAAACCCCCACACCCGGTCCACGGGCAACAGGGGGTCGTTTTCGCCCTTGCAAATTCGATGGGACTCAGAGGGGGCCGCTCCCCCCGTGTAGGGCCCCTCCCAGGGGCTCTTAGCTTCGGCGAACCCTCGCTTCCGACGCGGGTTATGCAGCCACCTTTCACCTATTTTGTACCTCATTTCCCCTCATGCGTCGGTCCCCTTCATGGCATGGCCGGTACCTTGGCTTCCCCACCACCCGTGGTGCACCTCCGCCGGGTTTTCTCCTGCAGTGCCACTGCATGTGGATGGGACGTTGGCAAGTTCCGTCGGGGGGCCGCCCTGTCCCAAAACCCCCTGGTAGCCTGGCTCACGGCCAAACTGAGTCGGGCAGGAGTGAAGCCTGTTACCTCATGCACAGCAACCGGGGGCCATGAGCAGGGGCGGGCAGCTTGACTTTCCCAGTCTTCCTGATTTTCCCCTGAAATACTTGGCTAATTTTGGCGGGGGACGGTTAAACCCGCTCCACCATACCATGGGACTGGGATGGGGGGTGTCCCCCGGTTTCCCCCCTACCTCGCAACACTACGGAACACTCGTGACTCAAACTAGGGCCCCTTGGGTCGAGTGCAGTTCAAAAGGGCACCCCAAAAACGGGTAAGAATTCATTCACTAACACGCCACCCGGTCTCGGCCTCGGGTTGGGTAGTGCATATCCCTCAGGGCCACTTTGAAAAATAGTCCATTCCCACCGTGTATGGGTTTTTCCTTGTGGGGAAGGCAGCGGCCCGGCCCAATTCTTTTGCCCCCGTTCCATGGGTCTCCCACACAGTACACCTTAACGGGGCACGGTTCTTTCTAGGGGGGCCCCTTTGCACTGCCACACCACTCTAAAAAACCACTCAGCACGTCACTTCTCCTTTTGCCCAACCAGAGAAGCGTTGACGGAGACGGCCAGGGTCTTTTTCCGCCCAGTGGCCATGAAATTCCCTCGCAACTCAGCACCATGGCTCTGGTCTAAACTACCCATGTATGTCCACTTCACTAAACGCACCAGCGCTTCACTAACAAACCCCCGCTTTGATCCACTCGAATTTTTCCCCACTGGCCACCAAACTTTTGGTGGGCCTCCCGCAGCACGGCCCCCCAATGGGGCGCCACGAGAGCCTCAACCACTGGACATGGGAGAAAGGGTCAAGTCCTCCTTGTGCCTTACGCCCTCTCATCCCCTTTAGTGGCACATTCCAGCACCTGCAACGGGGGCACACAGGACAGGTCCTTCGGGACACAGTTGAGAAACCACCCTCACAGGGGCGCGCCCCGGCTTCGCGTTGCAATGGACACGCCCCGGGGCGGGGGGAATGGGTATTTGTCTTTTTCAAGGGCCCAAACCATCTTCCCAGCTGACCCTCTGCTACCTTCAGCGACTTAAACCCTGTAGGGCAGCATGGTCCCCGGAGGGTGAACTCGGCACCGAGAGGTATGGGTGAAAGTGCTCCAAAACCTTTCACCACCCCCGCAACTCTTTCCTTGTCCCAATAGTTGCGTTTAGGGCCCGCTGAACTTGGGACTGTAGTAGGGCCCCGACAACTCTTTCCCGTCCTTTTTGTGACAAACTGCCCCCCATGCCTTCCGCATTAGCGTCAGTGTCCAACAGGTAAGGGAGCTTCGGGGCCGGATGGGCAAAACCGTGCTTCCACCCGGCCTTTTTCAGGTTGTCAAAAGCGACGACCGCCCTTTCCCCTGGAAGCACTCCCCTTTTTGTGTAATGGTGGGAGGAGCCGCTACACTGGCGGTCCTGTACAAGCCGGCGGTAGTATGTGCCCAGGCCCAGGTACTCCGACTTCCGCCCCTTGGTGGGAAATGCCCTTTTCCCCACCGCCACCTTTGTGGGGCGGTGCGCACACCGTTTTCTGACCATGCCCAGAAATGGCACTCTGCTGGAACATCGGCATTTTTTGGGGGTAGTTTGAGGTTGGCCCTTCCCCAAACCCCTTAGTCTTCCTCCAGCCGCCCACTCCCCCCGAAGGGGCTCCCGAAACTGACTCATCAAAATTTAAAAAGTGCCGTCTTCCACTGAGGCCATCCAATACCCTCTCCCAGACCTCAGAAAAACCCGGGGCATTGCAGAGACCAAAGGGCCCTGACGTTGAAATTTCCAGGCCCTTTCCCCAAGGAAAGGCGTCTTTGCTTGTCCTCTTTCCCCCATTCCACGGTGAAAACCGGACTTTAGGCGAGTGTGGAGAACCCCCGCCCCCACCAAAGCATCGAGTGTGTCATCAATTCTCGCATGGGTAGATCCTTGATATCATGTCATTCACCCCGGTATCCACACAGAAGCGTTGTGGCCCCCTTTTTCTTTCCCAGGACTACCGCTTGACCCGGATGTCTCCGTTCAATCACCCCCTTTGGGGCCCCTAGTCTTGACATGGGGGCTGCTCTCTTCTCGTCTGGTTGGTGCAAAACGTCGGGGGGGGGCTCTTGAGGCAAAAACTTCCGGTGTTTTAATGCGGTGCTTCACCAATCCTGTGCGGCCCCGGTCCAAATCACCCCCCTAAACACACTCAACTGAGAAGGGGGTGACGCATCTTCTCTGTCTGTGTTCGCAGGTTACGGCGCTCCGGGGCGCCAAAGTCCTCGAGGGAAATCGGGCAACGGCCCCACACCAACCAACTCCCCCCGCTCCCCGAGACTCTTCTGGCGCCCACTTCCTCACAAGTGGCTTTGCACCTTGCACCTTCTGGGGGCCCTTTTCGGAGAAGTTGGCTACCAAAACTGTAACTAACCCCTCCCCTGGTCCAACAAGGGGTCCGCCCAAAACCCACGCCATCAGCTAGCTCAGTTTGGTTGGGCTCCCAGGCCCCTACTTTCCCCGCCCTTTGACAGTCGACACAGGATTCTAGACTCTGTCCTGGGGGAAGGTGCAGTCCCCCTCAGCTGTAAATACCTCTGCCAGCCCAACCTCTGGAAGCAGGGCCCTCTTCACCGTGCACCCCCCCACTTCCCCCAAGGTCACCAACGCCTTACTCTCGTCGGTAGTCAAGGCCCAGCAAAAGTGCCGTCCCCATCGGGGCCAAATACCCCAGCCCCTGACCGTGCTGCCCACGCCAATACAGCCTCCATGGCCCCTTGAGCTGCACACAATGCCCCGTGACACCAACAGTCTCTGGGGCGTCTTTGGAAGTTTCATATTTCCCGATATCAGGCCGCACTAGGTCTTTCTCGCTCCAGTGTCCACGTCCAGGGGGCATGGGTTTCCCCTCTATTGAGCCCTCCCCCTGATCTGCTGGTTCGACGGCAGCTTACCCAAATCGGGGCCCGGGAACCGAGGACGGGGGGGTTTTGGCCCCCTTCTCCGCCTTTTCCGCCTGTACCCCTTTCCCTTGCCTTTTGGGCATGCGCTCGGATGGTGACCAACCGCCACAGTCCTTGCGCATGCTGGGAAAGGCCCTCAAAATCCATCCATTGGGAAAACGTTTCTCCGCTCCCTCTGACATGTACGTCCCCCATAAGGCTGTCCCCCTAAAAAATGGCCATGTTTATACATCTTCATCTTTCTGACAAAATCAGTACAACTGCTCAGCTGCTGGGTTTCTAAAGGTTATCCCTCAGCTTTATGAAAAAAAAAAACTTCTGCTATACACATCTAGTGAGAAGGGAACTGATAAATTCAAAAAAATTTTCAAGGGGTAACTCCGAAGAATTTCTTGCGTATATGAAATGAACTTTCTCTTCTCTTCTGTGTCCATAAAAACCCCCGATAAATTCCCCCCAAAGAATGCCTTTGTACAATTTTTCAATTGACTCATCGTCTGATAAACCCAATGCCTCACTGTAATAACTGACTTGTTCACTGGGAACACAAGACACTACCCCTATTTCACCAAAAAAACCCGGAAACAGGAAACTGTGCTAACGGAAGGTACTCAAAATTTTTGGGAATTGCAAAAAAAACACGAGCCCAGTAAGGCAGAAGATTTACGAGAGAAAAGCAGTTACGGGCGTTTTAAACCTTAAAAGTCTTAACGAGATCAGAGGAATTGACTCAGTTTTTTTCCCATCTAGCTGGAAATTACGACCAACCCTAAATTTTTCCCCTTGATTACCTGAGGGGACAAGTGCCTGAAAAAATCCCACAGAAAACAAACCTGCTACAGGTGGGGTTCCGTCAGAAGAATTTCAAGCAGTTGGCTTTTTGGCAGATTGTAACCTCTCTGGTTTTAAAAACCCTTTCATACCCTGATACCCCTCAGCCATATGGTGGCTTTTTTTACTGTGAAGAAAGGCTTTAAAAATCGAATCTTTTTGATTTTCCTCTTGACCTGGGTACTCTGGATAAGGGTATTTTTGGGAACACACTAAAAAAAAAACGACATGGAACACTTGCGGGTATGAAATGCTTTTCAAAATTAATGATAGCAGATATTTGGGCACATAAAACTGGGGTTGACAGACGTATCCCCACTTTAAATTTATTCAAGGAGGAGAAAAAGGCAAAACGGCATCCAAAATTGATGCTGAGGGGTGATGGGGCTTCAGTACGGCCAAGATCAAGGCCAAAACCACCCCGCATTTCCTATTGCTAGGTTAAAAAACAAAAATTAATATACTGTCCCCTTTTTAAATCCATTTACTCCAAAATAGTAGGTTAATTAAACCTTTACTTTCAGATACGGGCTGAGGTGTTAACTGTCTGGTTTCTTTATTTCTACGACTTTTAGGTATTCATTACCCTGTATTTATCCTCTTTTTGCTGTAGAGTTATTGAGATTTATGCCATGCTTTTGTATTCAAAAGTCTAACAAAAACCCCGCTCCTATACCTAACACAACGCGCGCGCGCACACAACAATTAAAACCAAAAGGCAGGCCGCAAAACGTTCACCCCATGCCACAAACCCCCTGCACAATACACCCTGCACAATACACCCCTCACACAACACCCCTGCACCTACACCCATGCACAATACCCCCATGCACAATACACCCATGCCACAACCCATGCCACACTGCAATTCAATTGAAAGGAAAGGAGAAAATGACCCAAGAAAAGAGAGGAGGGGGAAAGGGAAAGGGGAAGAGAGAGAGAGAGGAGAGAGAGAGGGGAGGAAAAAGAGGGAGAGAGAGAGAGGAGAGAGAGAGAGAGAGGAGAGAAAGAACGGACAGACAGACAGACGAGAGAGAGAACAGAGAGGAGGCAGGGGAGAGAGAGAAGACAGAGAGAGGAAAGAGAGATAGAAAATAGAGATAGAAGAGATAATAGAGATAGAAGAGAGAGAGAGAGGGGGGGGGGGGGGGGGGAAGAGAGAGGGGAGAGGGAAGAGAGAAAGAAGAGAGAGAAGAGAAACAGAGAGAAAGGAAACAGAGAGAAAGAGACAGAGAGAGGACAAGGGGGAAAAGACAGGAAGACGACAGAGACAGAGACAACAAGACAGACAAGAGAAAAGAGAGACAAGACGGAGGAGAGAGACAAAACGGGAGAAGAGAGACGGGGGAGAGAAGAGGGGGAAAAAGAGACAAAACAGAGACAGGCAGAGGGGGAAAAGAGGGGAAGGGGAAAAAGAGGAGAGAGAAGAGAGAGAGAAGAGAGAAGAAGAAGGGGGAAGAGAGAGAGAGAAGAGGAAGAGAGAGAGAAAAGATAAAAAAGAGAGAGAGAGGACAGACAGAAGACAAACGGAGAGAGAGAGAGGAGACAAAAACGAGACAGACAAAAACAGACAGAGACGAAAAGACAGAGGAAACAGAGAGAAACAAGAGAGAGAAGAGGAGAGAGAGAGAGAGAGAGGAGAGAAGAGAGAGGAGAGAGGAGAGAAGGAGAAAAGGGCAACAGACAGGGCGAGACGGAGAGAGAGAGACGACGGACAGAGACGACAAAGCAGACAGAGAAAACAGTGACACGAGGCTGTTTTCCCCCTGGATCCAAAAATCCCAAAAAGGAAACCCTTTTTCCCCCGCGGGGCAGATGGGGTTATCTGATCTCGCTTGACCCTTATTCGTGTCAAATGGCCGACACGGTGAGGCGGCTTAGGGGTCCCCCCCCCCGGCGGGTGACCCGCCCCATGACCCTTGACCGCGACACGCTCTAACCCCTAAGACATAGTCGTAGCGTCGTCTACCGGGTTTCCTTCATTTTAAGTTTGTGGTCCAATACGTTCACTACCCGTATGTCCCTTTTAAACTGGGGGCGCGGTGAGCGCATCCTTCCGGCTCGCAGCAAAAACCACCACCTCCAAAAAAAAATACATGGGCCGCGACAAAAACATGTCGAAAAAAAACATTAAGTATTTTGGGCCCCCTTTTCAATTTCTTTTCCCTTCCTTCTTTTGCCCCTAAAGGTTGAGCTTTTTTTTTTTTGTTGGGAAAAAAATGCAAATGCAGCAAATGCACGTTCTCACATATTCTCTGACCTCAGATCGCATTTTGTTGATCGGGAGTGGCAAAAACATGAATATCTTCATTAGTTAAGTAGTTAAATTAAAATTTTCTCGTTTTTTTGAGTTTGTGTTGTTTAACTGCAATGAATTTAACCTTCACGATCTTTTTTTCACAAATTCATTTCATTTTTTTCTCGTTCCTCCCCCCCC
>NW_023645810.1:0-7940 GCF_015228065.2 Penaeus monodon
AAATCCAAACACGAAAAAAAAAAACATGCACTTTAAAAAAAAAATAAATAAAGGGATATTTACATATATATATATTTAAATATTAATAATATAATTATATATATTATATATATTATATATAATATATATTAGATCAAAAGGGACGAAGACTCCACCACGCGTACTTTTGGGTGTAAACGGGAAAGTGGGTTAATGAGAACCGGAAAACCCAAAATGTTTCGTAACCAATGACCAAAACGAAAGTGATTAATGTATCAATGCCCATAACCCGGGAAATCATATATATATATATATTTATATATATATATTATTATAATTTTATATATATATAATAAAATAATTAATATAAGTAATGCAAAAGGGACAAAACGACTCCACTCCCGTACGTCATGATTGTGAAAACGGAAGTGGTTAATGAAACCAAAACCGCAATCGATTTACGTAACCAATGACCGAACTGAAAGTGATTAATGTAATAAATGACCAAAACCGGGAATCTTTAATCATAGTTAAGTTTTTTTTAACATGCCACCAGATACCTTACGGGTTTCATGGCGCATCATGCAAAGTAGGCATAATTAAAGTGTTTATCTAATCAATGAGGGAAAAACTGGAAATCAAAACCCGACCTTTGTTATCTGTCCCCCCCCCTCCTCCCCAATACAGGCGACTGGACAGAACGCCTCACCTTACGCCCCAAAAAAGGGTTTAAAGGGGACCGCGGAAATGATTACGCAATCATGACCGAAAACCAGAATCATTATCAAGACCGAAACCAAAATCTTTGCACAAACCTAGGACCCCCTCCCCTTCTCTTAAAAACCCATATGCCGGTACCAAGATGATCCCTCCCCCCCCCTCTACCCCTCCCCACCCCACCACCCTTTTCCCATCCCCTCCCACCCGCCCCGCAATATTTCATTTTTAAAAACTGTCCCTGTATTGAAAATTTAAAACCGTTACACACACAGTGATCACCCCCCAATAAATGGGGCAACTAACCCCCCGATGCCGGGTGTCCAGATGACCTCCTCCCCTCCACACCCTTATATTCCCGCACGCGCCGCACTCATCGCTGACCCGGATCGCGGGGGGAAGAAAAACCGCACGCGGCGGGGGCGCCCGGGGGCCGAGGGGCGGCGGCGGCGGGCTGCGTTTTATTAAAAAGGGGTGTCTAAATGCGCAACAATTTTTTTTTACCGTGCACGTTCTTTTTTTCCTATATACGTGTGTAGGTACATAAAAATTTTCCCGAGGAGGGGATAAATTGCTGAAGGCTAGTCCACTTTCTGTGCGATATCACTAAAACGGAGGATGTTTTTTATCGATCTCTTAGGGAAGGGTCCTCGCTGTTTTAGTTATACTATGGGTCTTAGGAAAAATATATTTCCTAATTGCATTGTTTTAAAAAACACGAGAAATGCGGCAAAACATTTTGGAAAATATACCGCATTGTCCTTTGGGGTATTAGCAAAAAAAACTGATTTCAACCGGGGGACAGGTGGTGACGCTATTTGGTAGATAATTAGGTTTTAAGGCGTAAAATGGGGGGGAAACCCGTCTTTGACCTGGGTAGTCCCCTTGAAACACATTCGGCCTCAAAATAAAATAACCAGCGTTTTTTCGTTATTAGGTAATTCCCCTGTTATTTTAATAAGTATAAACGTAAAAGTATAAATTTAGTTATCGCTTTTAATTAAAGAAACTTTAACCCTTTATTTGGTTATGCCTCTTAGGACGTGTGTTTGTGTAAGTTTTGGAGTCAAAAAAAAGGCAAATTAAGTGCAAAAAGGCTATGGGGGGGGTTTTGATGATGGAGGGGGGGTCACATGACACCTGGCATCGGGCTATCATATGATCCTTGAAAACACTATTCAGGCTCTCAAAATGAAAAAAACCCAGCTCTTTTAAATCTATTAGGTAAAAAACCCTTTTTATTTTTTATAAGTTAAAACGTGCAAAGGTATGAAATATTTTTATCGCTTTACTTTTACACAGAAACTTTAAGCCTTTATTTGTTTTTTATCGCCTCTTGGGGCTATTTTTTGTGTAAGTTTGGAGGTCATAATAAAGTCAACAAGAATTTCATGATCCTTTAAATAAACATATTTTTTTTTATGAAGTGTCTTTGGGATGTAAAAACGGCTAGTATAACAGGGGAAAATATGAGGCCCCTCCGCTCCCCCCCCGCCCGCCCAACATATTAGTAGTTGCCGCAGGGAAAAATATTGCCACCAAGGGTATTTAAAGCCCTGTTTAGTCGTTTGGTAGTGAATTGTGAGTGAATACGCCGGGAAAAAAACATATTCAATGGAAAAACCCCACCTACCTAAAAATAAAAAATATCGCCACCTGGGGATATCACCGCAATAAAAAAAAGGGGGAAATTTTCCTAATCCATGGTGGCAGACTGTCTTTTAATAGGGGGGATACGATAAAGGGACAAAAAAAATTATTTTCCAGCAGCTCAAACTTATCGCTACTAGATGGCCCTGACACATGCCTACAAACTAAAAGAGTCCACGGTGAAGATGATCTTCCAATATATTCTCATCATTCCCAAACGTGAAATCTTTTTAGCAAACACGTAAAAACCAGTGATATATTCTTTTAGCAAAAACAGAATATGTTTTGGAGAGGAAGGGGGGTTGGGGTGAATTAGAGACAATTGTGCAAGCCGAGTTCTTCTCCTTCCACATCGTTACCCATAAGGGAATTGACGAAAAAATATGTGTGTGATAAAAGAAAAAAAAAAGTATATATTGTCAACGAGTTTTAAAATTTCTTTTCATTTAAATTGTTTTCTTACCCTTGTCGGGGCGAGGACGGAACGGAAATTATTGGTCTTTAGCAGACCTTTGGTGACCGCCTGAGGGGTTTGGGGGGGACGGGGGGGGAGGGCGTTGGGGTTTATTGATTATGGTTTTTCATTCATTAGGAGGGTGGTCATCTCTGAAAACGGGGTCAATTCTCGACCGGGTCAAGTTCAAACACGATAAATTTGCGGGGCAGGTGGGGGGGGGGGGGAGGGGTAGAGGGGGTTGGTCATCATGACCCCTTGCTTGGGTTGGATTATGATTGAAAATTCATTAGGAGGGGTGTCACTCCACTTCTGCGGGGTGTTTATCTTTAAGTGGAAATTATGGTTTGTTGTTTGTTTTTTTTTTTTACTATTATTGTTTTGGGGGTTGGGGGAAATGTGGGGCAGGGGGGGTGGGAAAGGGGAGGGGGGTTGGTATGGAGAGGGGGAGGGGGGTGAGAAAACCCTTTAGGTGTGTTTTAACATCTTTTAAGGGGGGAATTTTTGGATTAATTAATTAAGGGATGACATTTGTCTGTAACAGGGTCAATTCTGATCCGGTACAAGTTTAAACATGTGAAATATTGCGGGGTGGGGGGGGGAGGTATGCAATAGGTGGTGGTGGTGGGTCAACTGTGACACCGGGATTGGGTTTGGGTTTTTGTCTCATTCATTAAGAGGGGTGGCACTCTCTGTAAAAGGGGAATTCTCGCCCCGGTAAAATTCAAAACGATGAAAATTTTTGGGGGTGGGGGGGGGGAGGGAGGAGGGTCATCTGGACACCCGGCATCGGGTTTGGTTATGATTGCTTCATTCATTAGGAGGGGTGATCACTCGTGTGTGTAACGGGTTAAATTTTCGATCAGGTCAAAATTTTAAACATGATAAATTGCGGGTGGGGGTGGGGGGGTATGGAAAAAGGGTGGTGGGGGGGGATGGGTAAGAGGGTGGGGGAGGGCACTGTGGTACCGGGATTGGTTTCAGAAGAAGGGGGGGGAGTCCTCCAGGTGTGGCTAATGATTTTTGGTTAGGGCTTGATAAGATTTTGGTTTTCGTCATTTATTGCGTTTAAACACTTTTTCCCCGGTCATAACCCGTTGTGATGCTAAATTTGGGGGTTCTGCCGTCGCCTGTATTGGAGAGGGGGGAGGGACAGATATCATTTGAGTCGGTTTTTAAAGATTTCCGTTCCCATCATTGATTATCGCTTAATATGCCTCTTTCTGCTATGATGCGCCTGAAAAGACCGTAAGGGGAGTCTGGGTGCTGCTAAAATCATTAATTGATTAAGATTCCGGTTTTGGTTATTGATTCTTAATCATTTTCGGTTTTCGGTCATTGGTTACGTAAATCGTTGCGGCTTTCCCGGGTTTTCATTAACCACTTCCTGTTTACACCCTCATGTACGTACGTGATGGAGTCGTTCTGTCCCTTAGCTCACTTATATATATATATATATTATAAAATATAATTATATATATTATAATATATATAAATATATAAAATATATACAAAAACTGTACATACACACCTACTTTTAATAAATTCACCTATATTTTCACGAATCTATCTATCTATATGAATATTGGTATTATGCATGTATTTATTTTTATCTATATATTATCAATGTCCCCCAGCCCACCTCCAATTGGGCCTAAGATCCGCCCCCCTAGAGATCAACCCAATGCATTCCCCAAAAAGGAGGGGGAGGGGGAGCTCGCGGGGAAAGGAAGCCCGCCATGGGACATCAAGGGAGTTTCTCACATTGGCTGGAACGACGACGCTGCTCGAAGGCCAGCCCGGGGACTCGGAGGAAAAGAAGAAGGGAAAAGCCATAAAAAAACGAACAAAGGGAAAAAGAGACAAAGAAAAAAAAGGAAAAAACGAAAAAACGAAGAAAACGATCCAAAAAAACGAAGCAATAAGGGAAAATGGACAAAAAAGAAGACGAAAGGGGGAAAAAGGATCCCAAATAAAAAGGAACAATAAGAAGGAATAAAATTAATAATGATAATAAAAAAAAATAAAAGAAAAATAAAAAGAACAAGGAAAGTGGAAATATTATATTATATAAAATATTATAAATAATATTATATATATAATATAAATATAAATATATTTTTGTAAAAAAAAATACATAAAAAGAAAAATTAAAAATTAAGAAAAAAGGGAAAAAAATAGAAATGAAGAATTTTTAGAAGCATAAAATAGATTAAAACTAAGCTGGAAGGAACAAAAATCAATAATTTAGAATTGATTGCAAAAAAAAAACTAAATTATAATGAACATATCTACGTAGTAAAAAGAAAATAATAAATAAAAAGGGGAAAATTTAGTAATAAAAAATTGAATAAAAGAAATACAAAAAGTTCAATATAAAAAAAAAAAACTAATTTCCAATAAAAAATGCAACACTAAAATGTAAAAATATAAAAAAATATGAATACAATCATAAAAAATAAGTGAATAAATAGAGATACAAAAAAATAATATTTTAAATTACGAATGAATAAAAACATAATAAACAAAAATTATTTTAAAAAAATATAGTAAATAAAAAATAAATGATAAAAATATAACTTTTTCGCTTTTCATTATCCTCTCCTTTAAAAGGGGGATTAATAGGGGGAATTTGTGCCCCGGGGGATCAAAACATCGCGAATGGGGGGATTAGACATTAACCGTAAAAATAAATTAAAAGGAAAATTTTTATTAAAGGAAGCAATTGTTATCATCAATCAAACCCAATTTCGTAATTTCATTGACTGAAATCAAAAGGGTTCAATTTTAAAACAATAGAATTTCAGTTTCATTTTTTTTCCATTTTTAAAATGATCATCTCATGTAAAAAATAAACTCGAAGATCAAAACATACAAACAAAATAATAATAAAAAAATTTACTCTCTAAAACAAGACGTTTTTCATGCGAGACAAAAAAGGAAAATCATCAATATGGCAACCGAATGACAGAATGATACCAAATGACAAATTTTAACCAGAATAACAATAAAAAACCCAAAGACAAGTGGCGCCCGAAAGGGAAAAATGACACCAGAAGACAATATGGCAAACCAAAAAGACAATATCGACCAGAAATACAATGGGAACTGGATGACAATTTTGGGAATCAAATGGCAATGACAACCCTAATTATGCCAATAATTTGACCCAAAAAGAAATAACGAAATGGGACCCAGAATATGACACCATAAGTCATGACAAAAATAATTACATGGGAATAAATGTCATGACAAAATTGGCAACCATAATGACAAATTGACAAACCGAAATGACAGAATGGGTACCAAATGACAAATACGTCATTTTTTTGAAGTTTTTTTTGAAAAATTTTTCGATGTTTTCTTAACAGTGATAATGATGATGATAAAAGATAAAATTGATGATAATCTGATTAAAATGATAATAAAAGGAAATTTTGTCCATATAATAAAAAGTAAAGAAAACATTTTAAAGTCGAAAAAGCGGGAAAATCTAGCGAAAAATGCCTTTTTAGACTAACTCCAAATAAGTTTTTTTTTTTTGATTTCTTTGTGATTTTGGCAATTTTAAGGTAAAATTTATAATAATAATATACACAGAGAATCAAAACTCACAATACAGAAAAAAACTACGCACACAACCCCACACACACAACACCACACAATACACACACCACACAACACACAAACACCACCACAACACACACACATATACATACATACACACAAACACACACACACACACCACCCCCAACACACAACATATATTTTATAATATATATATATATATATATATATATAATAATATATATAATACATACATATATATAAAATAAATATATATTATATATATATATATAATATAATTATATATATATTTATATGTGGGGTTTGTGTGTGTGTGTGTGTGTGTGTGTGTGGTGTGTGTTGTGGGGGTGTCGTTTTGTTTTAAACTGAAACGTAGTCTCTTTTTTCAAAAAATCAAATTTTTTGTATTGGGGTTTTTTTCCCATTGTCTAAACACGGAAGAGTTTTTTTTCTATTATGGGGAAGATAAAGGGGAAGGGGAGGAAAAAGGAGGAGAAAGGGGGAACTAGAATAGAAGGAAGAAAGACGATGAAAAAGAAGAGAAGGAAAAAAGGGGAGGGAGGACGAGGGCAGAGGGAAAAGGTTTGAAAAAGGGAAGGAGGGAAGGGTTTAACCGAGAGATAGAAGTGGAGAGGAAACGGTTTAACCGAGAGATGAAGGGGAAAAGGGGAGGAAGGAGGAGGAAATAATAATAATAGGATAGATAGTAGAAAAGAAGAAGGAAAAAAGAAGGGGAAAGGAAAGGGGGAAGGGGGAAAAAGGGGGAGAAATAAGGGAAGGAGGAGAGTGGGAGGGGGGGGCTATGGGGGGATAAATGGAAGGGGTGGGGGAGGGAAGGGGTGGAGGAATGGGGGGTCGGAGGATAGAATGGGGAAAGGAAAGGAGGGGGGTTACAGGAGGATTGGGGAACGGGGAGTTAATTGTAAGGATGAGGGGGAGGAAAATAAGGGGGGAAAAGAGGGATAGAATGGAATTTTTGAAGGAGGGGGGAAAAGGAGGAGGGAAAAGGGAACGGAGAGATAGAATTGGAAGAGGGGGAAAAAGGGGGGGGGGGGCGAGAGACGAATGGAAGGAGGGGGGAAGAAGGAAGGGGGAAACTGAAGATAGAGGGGGAAGGGGAGGGAAAAGAAGAAGAGGGGGAAAAGGAGGAAAAAAAAGAGAAAAGGATGAGGGGGAGGGGGGGGGGGGTGGGGACGAATTGGAAGGGGGAGGAAGAGGGGGGGATTTTATCAATAAATATATACAATATTTACACATACTTTAATACTCTTGTTAAAAAAAAAAAAAAACCCCACACACACACCACAAACCCCCCCAAAAAAAAAAAAAAAAACCCCCCAAAAAAAAAAAAAAAAAAAAAAAAAAAAAAAAACCCACAAAAAAAAACAAAAAAACACAAAACACACACACCAAAAAAAAATATAAAAAAAAAAAAAAATTTTTTTATATTTAAAATATAAGGGGTTTTTTTATATAAAAAAAAAAAAAAAATATAACAATACAAATTTTTTTTAAAAATATTATATACAAAAAGGGAAAAAAAAAAAAAAAA
>NW_023645812.1:0-7937 GCF_015228065.2 Penaeus monodon
CGAGTAGGTGGGCCCAACATTAATTGGAAAATTTTATTTCTGTACGGTGTGATAATTCTTTTCTGTACCCGTGGGCCACGTGGCTGTTTTCCACTGATCCAAATGTCCAAATAAGAACCACCCGCTCAGCGAGGGGGGAGGTCACATTTTTTACTACCTCGTTTGACCGGGAGTTCTGCTAAGCTACCCCCGCGCTAAGGTAACCTCCCCTCCCTCCAGTGGGGTACCGTGACCCCCGCGCGGCCCGTAACCCTATAACTAAAAATGTCGTGTTCTTATACTGTGTGGTGTCAACTCTAAGAAATAAAGAGTCAAACCCCAAAACCAGTTCAATCCCCCGCAAACAATTGTAATTGGGTCCTATACCCTTACACACACACACACCAACACACAAAAATAACAAAAACACCACACACACACACCAAAATATATATATATATTATATAATATATAATAATAATATATATATTAATTTTTATATATATACACCACACACACACACACACACACACACATATATATATATATATATATATATAATATAATATAATATATATATTATAATATTTTATATATATAATATATATACCACAAACACCAAAACCCCCACACAAACACCACACACACACACACACACCAAAACCCCACACACACACACACACACACCACCGTACCCCACCCAGCACAAAAGACACCACACACACCAAAACACACACACACCACAACCACACACCACCCGCCAAAACACACAACACACCACCACACTATATTACATATATCGACATTTATATCTCTATCCATATCTATATGTATCTATATCTCTTTCTTATCTACTTTTATCATCTAAAAACACATGCACCCACTATAATTATATATATAATTAATATATTATATATATATATTAATATATATATTGTATTATATTAATTGTATATTTTTATGTATATATATATATGTATAATATAGTTATATATATGTTAATAATATATATATATATATAATATATATATATTTAAAATATATATTATATATATATATGTATATATTTATATATATTTTATATATATAATTATATATTAAAATACATACATACATCAAAATTTACTATTAAATTATTAAATATATAAATATATATATATATATATTATATATTCATATATATTCATAATATTATAATATATAATATATATAAAAAAAAAAAAATTTATTTTGCTATTTATAATGCATATATATATAAAATATTATTTTTATTTATATATATTATATATTATTTATATTATTTATTATATTAAACCCCCCCCCACACACACACACACACACAAAATTTTATTATATATAAAAATATATATATTTTATATTATATAAAAATTTTTATTTTATTATAGTATCACCACCCCCACACACCCCCCCCCACCACCCCCAAAAAAAAAACACCACCACACACCACACACAACCAACACACAAAAAACCCCCACACCCCACACACACCAAACCCCACACACACACACACCCCCACCACACACACAACCCCACAAACATACACAAAAACCACATCACCACCAACACACACACACACCACCACGCACACACCACAACACACACCCACCACATACACACACCACACCCAACCCACACACACAAACACATATATAATATAAATATAATATATTATATATGTATACTTATAATATTTTTATATGTTCATATAATATATATTATATTATAATATATATAAATTTTATATATATATTGTAATCATATTAATTATAATAATATATATATATATATGTAATGTATATGTATTATATTATATAAATATATATATATAAAATATATATTTATATATATATTATAAAATATATAATCAAATTAAAATTTTGTGTGTGTGTGTGTGTGTTTGTTTTTTTTTTTGTCTTAAAACACCACACCACACCACACACACCACACCCACACCACACACACACACTACGCACGCACGCACCACACGCACAAACGGCACACACACACACACACAACAACACACACCACACACACACCCACCACAAAACACACCACACACACTCACCACCACCACACACACAGACACACACACAATATATACATATTCGACATTTTTATCTCTATCCAACTTATGTATTATATCTTTTCTATCTACTATTTTTTCACCTACAAAACATCACCCCCTATATATATATATATATATTAAAAAATTTTTTATATATATATATTATATTAAAATATTATATATTTGTATTCATATACACATATATAAAAATATATTATATATATATAAATTAATATATATATATATTTAATTTTTATATCTATATAAATATTTTAAAATATATTTATAATATATATTTTATATATATATATTGATAAAATATATATTTACTTAAATAATTATTTTAAAATTATATATATATATAAATATTATATATAATTATAATATTATTTAAAATATAAAATATATTAAAATTTCATATATATCATATATAATACATTTAATATTTTTTTATTATAAAAATATTTTATAATATTTTATATATATATTATATATATATATATATATATATTATATATATATATTATACAACAACCCCCACACACCACACACCACACACCATATAATGTATATATATATATAATATATATATATAATATATAATATAATATTTATTATACAATATATATATATACATATATATTTTACTATATATATATATATATATTTAAAATATAAATATATATATATTTTATTTATATTAAAAAATATTATATAATTATATATAATATATTATTTTATATTATAATAATAATAAAATTTTATAATTTTTAAAAATAGTATATATATATATTATTATATATTTTATATATAAATATATTATATAATAGATTATTAATATAATATATATTAAAATAAAAAAAAAAACACAACACAACACACACACCACACAACACACACCCAACCCCCACACCACACACCACAACCCACACACAACAAAAACACACACAAAACACACACCAAAAGCACACACACACCAAGCACCCCCACAAAAAGCACACACACCAACACACACACAACAACACCCACACACACACACACCACAAACACACAACATAGACAAACACACACCCAAACACACCACGACCCCCGCACACACCATACACACACACACACACCGCACACATATGTAATATATATATATATAATAATATATATATTTATATTAAGTATATTTTTTTATATATAATATAATATATATATTATATATATATATATTATATATTATTTATATAAAATTATATTATTTATATATATTATATAATTTTTAAAATAATATATGTATTATATTTTATATTACAATATATAATATTTATATATATATAAAAGTGTGTGTTGGTGTGGTGTGTGTGTGTTTTTGTCTTAATAAACAAAACCAACACACACACCACTAATATATATATATATATATTTTATTATTATATATATATATATTATATATTTTATATATATATAATAATTATAAAAATAATATATATATATAATTATTTTATATATATATAATGATGTAAATGATTATATAGTAAATTATAATGTATAATAATGTAATAATATTTTAAATATTATATAATATATATATATATAATTATATGTATACACACATGCATACCACACACCCACACCACACCAACACACTCACAACAACACACACACACCACACCACACACACACACACACACCACACACACACACCACATATGTTAATATTTCACACACACACACACAATATATATATATATTTTAAAAACACACCAATACATATCATATTTATCCCATCCAATCTATATGTATCTATATCCTTTCTATCTATCTTTTATTCTCTACCCTGCACCCCCCATATAAAATTTTATATATATATATATATATATATATATATATTTTAAAATTATATATATATTGTATTTATATCACATATTAATTTTATATATATATATTTATATATATTATATATATATTACACACAATATATTATATATATATATATATATATATATAATTTAACCCAAATATAATAACATATGTATATATATTTTTTAATAATCTTAATATATATTATATTAGATATTATTTTTATATACACAATATATTATATTGTACAAAAATATTATAAATTTTAAATATATTATATTTTAATATATATATATTATATATATATAAGTATGTATGTATATCCTATATATATATATATATATATTCCTATATTATATATATTATAAATATATTATATTATCATATATATATATATATTATATTTATATTATTTATTATTTTTATATATATTTATATTTATTATTTGTATATTTAATAGATTTTTATATTAAATTTTTATATATTTATATATATATTATATTATATTATATATATTATATTTAATATATACACACATACCACACACAACATATATATTATATATATAATATATATATATATATATATATTAATATATATAATATATTAACATCAACATATTATCATAATTTATTATATATTATATTTATTATTATTATATAAAAATAATCTTTAAATAAAATAATATTACAAATTTTTATTAATATATAATTTTAATATATATATATAAATATATTATATAAAATAAAAATATCTACATCATATATACATAAATATACATATTATAATTATAATATATATATAATTATATTTTAAAATATATATATATATATATATATATGTAAACACACACCACACACCCAACACACACACACACAAACACACACACCACAACACACACATACACCCCCATACCCCCCCCACACCACCAAACCCCCCACCCACACACACCACACACACCACACAACCACACACACACTCCATACCCATACACACATAGACACCACACGGGCACAAAACCCCCCGCACGCACACCCACAACACCACTCAACACCACACACACAAATATATATATTATATTTTATATATTATATTATTATATTAACTTTATATATATAATTTTATATAATTTATTATTATATGTTTTAATAATATTTATATATATTATATATCTATTATATATATATATTTATATATTATATATATAGTTATTTATGTAATATTTTTATATATACATATTTTTTTATTATATTTTATTTATATATATTATTTTGTTTGTGTGTGTGTGGGTGTGTGTGTTTGTTTGTCTTTAAAACACACCACCAAAACCCCACACAACAACACACCACATAATATATATATATATTATTAAAATTATTTTTATATAAAGTTGATGTAATATTTTAGTATATATATATATTATGTTTTTATTATATATGTGTAAAAATATTATATAATAATATATATATATAAATATATATTATAATATAATTATATTTATTTACTTACTACTATAAATTTTATTATAAACATTTACATACATTTATATAATCATACTATTATAATATATAAATTTTTATATATATATATATATATATATATATACCATATTTATACAACAATATATTATTAAATTAATATATCATACATATATATATTAATATAAAATTATATTTTATATATATTGTGTGTGTGTTGTGTTTTGTGTGTCTGTGTGTTGTTAAATTAAAACAACAAACAAAACACACACACCACCCCACACACATTTTATATATATATATATTATATTATATAATAATAATATTTATTAATTTTAACATTATATTACAATACATATCATAAATAATATATATATATATATTATATATATATAATATATAATATTTTATTATATATTATGTATTTATGTATACATATATATATATATATAATATATAATATATATAATATAATAACAAAATATATATATATATATTATTATTAAAATTTTATAATTTGTTTGTGTTTTTTGTGTGTGTTAGTGTGTTTGGGGGTGCGTGGTGTTCCGTGGTGTTTAGTTGTATGTGTATGTGATGTGTGTGTTGTGTGTGTGGTGTGTGTGTGTGTGTGTGTGTTTGTGGTCGTGTTGCGTGTTGTGTATGTGTGTTGTATTTGTGTTTTGTGTGTGTGTGTGTGTGTGTGTGTGTGTGTGTGTGTGGTGTGTGTGTGTGGTGTATACATATAATTTTATTATATATATAATATATATATAAATATATAATATATGTTTTATATATAATGTATAATATATGTATATATTATGTATAATGTATGTAGTTATATATATATTATATATAATTATATATATTTATATATATCTGATGTATAAAATTTATGTTTATATTATATTATATATTTTATATATTATATTTATATATTTATACCTTTTTTGTGTGTGTGTGTATGTGGTTAATTTTTATATTATATTATTTTTTTTTATTATTTATATACATATTATTGTGTGTGTGTGTAGTGTTATTTTTTAAAATTTATTTTTATTTTTTATTTTTTATATTAATATATATTTCTTATATCTATTAAAATTTTCTTTTTAAAATAATAAATATTATATAAATATTATAAAATTTAAAATTATTAAAATAAATATTTATTATGAAAAATTTTTTTTTTTTTTTTATTTTATATTTTTTTTTTTCTTTTTTTTTTATTTTCCCTTAATAATTTTTCTATATCTTTTTTCTCTTTCTATTTTTTTTAAAATTTTTTGTTTTTGGTCTTTTATTTTTTTTAAACTTCTTTTTTTTTTTCTTTCCCTCTCTCTTTTTTTTTATCTTATTGGTTATATTTTTTTTTTTTCTTATTTTTTTAATTGGTTTTCCCCTTTTCTTCTTATTTTTTTTTTTTTCCCTTTTTTTTTTTTCTCTCCTTTTTTTCTTTTTTTCGTATTCTCCCTTTTCTCTCTCTCTTCTTCTTTACTCTCTCCCCTTTTTCTTTTTTTGTTCTCCTTTTCCTTTCTTCTATTTTCTTTTGTGTTTTTTCCCCATTTTTTTTTTTTTATCTTTCTCCGGTTTCTCCCTTTTTTCTCTTTCTCTTTTCTCCCCCCCTCTCTCTCTCCCCCTTCTCTCTCTCCATAGTGGGTGCTGGGGGTTGCCCCCTATGGGGGGGCCGGTAACCCTTTTGGTGGGTTCCCCCTTTGTCTGTTTGTGGTGTGTTTTCTATCTTTTTTGTGTTGTGTGGTGTCCCCACTACTTGTGTGTGTGTGTGTTGGTGTTGTGTGTGGGGTTTTGTGTGTGTGTTGTTGTGGTGGGAGTGTGGGGTGTTGTGTGGTGTTGTGTGTTCATGTGTGTATACATATATTGTATTATATTATATATATATATATTATATATATTTTTACTATTTATCATTAATATATTTACTATTATATCATTTTACATACTTTATATTTTAAAAAACATATATTATATATTAAAATTAATATATATATTTTATATATATATATATAAAAATATATATATATATATATTTATATATATATATAAAATAATTATTATATGTGTGTTTGTGTGTGTGTGTTTTATTAAGACAAAACCCACACACACACCACACACAACACACACATATATATATATTATATTAATATATGTATAATATACATATATATAATACTTTATTTATATATTATTAATTTTAAAATATCATATACATTTTATATAAATATATATATTATATATATTATTTTAAAAAATATGTATATATAAATATATAATAAGTATCTTTAAAAATTAATATTATATATATATATATTATATATAACATTGTGTGCGTGTGTGGTGTGTGTGTTGTGTGTGTGCGTGGTGCGTGTGTGTGTGTGTGTTCTTTGGGGTGTGTGCTTTGGGGTGTGTGGGTTTTGTGTGTGTGTGCTTGTGTGTTGTGGCTTGTGTGGTGTTTTTGGGGTGTTTTTTGTGTTGTGGTTTTTGTGTGTGTGGGGTGTGTGTGTGTTGGGGTGTGTGTTGTGTGTGGT
>NW_023645813.1:0-2500 GCF_015228065.2 Penaeus monodon
AGGAATTTTTTGGGGAAACAAAAACTTTCCCGCTTTTTTTAAAAAATGGAACACTGACATTCCGTTTTCTTAGTACGGAAAACCTAACATTCCGCTTTTTTAATAAGGGGAAAACACTGCATTCCGCTCTCTTAGCAGGGAAACACTAAATTTGCTTTTTAATACGGAAAAACATGACTTCCGCTTCCTTGTCACCGTGGGGTACAATTATGAAAAAATTTCTTTTTTTTGGGGGGGGGTTTTGAATATGAGAAATTATTTGAAATTTTTCACAGTTTGAAAAAGCAAAAGTGGTCCCTGTAACAAATGGGTTGTAAAGTAGGTACTTTTTTAAATTTTTTATTTGAAGCTTCACAAGTACTTTTAGGGTTTTCCATTAATTTTATGTGGAACTAAGAAAACTAGCTTTTTTTTTTTTTTTTTGCCCAAAAAACTTTGTTGTAGACCAAACTTCGCTCCCTGTCGTGTTTTATAGCGACCATGCAACAATGTATCAAATGTTTGGTTTTGAGAGCTAAAAAAAAGGCAATATATAATTATAAATTATATATATAATATAATTATTAAAATATATATATTATATATAATATTTAATATATATATATAATATATATATATATATATTATATATATGTATATATATAACAATATAAAACCAAACACTTTAATACATTGTTGCTGGTCGCTATAAAACACGATAGCAGCGAATTTTGGTCGACATACAACGTTTTAAAAAAAAAAAATGCTGTTTTCTTATTCCACAAAAAAAAATATTGGAAAACCTTAAAGTATTTGATTTTGTAGCAACTGTATTAAATAATATTTTTAATATAATATATATAATATATATATATATATATATATATAATATATATATGTGTGTGTTGTGTTTAATATATTTTAATAATATATATTAATATAAAATTATATATATATATATATGTAGTATGTGAAAATTATACCCAAATAACCTTTTTAAACATCACACAGCACGCTTTTTTCTATCACGAAGCATCTCCAAAATTATCGATTCTACTGAATAGCAATTTATACTGCAAAAACAATTGAAACCAAAGTATGTTGGCCTGCAACCCCCGTCCTTAGAACCACAAATACGTCTGTCAAGTGGGGGGGCGAATCTAAAAGCTTGGGGGCGATGTTGTTGGCTGGGGACGAGGGGGAAAAAGGGAAAGAGGTGAAGGCGCCCGGAACGGGCAGGAGGGGAAATTTTTGGGGAGGGAAAGGCGTTTGCAGGGTTTTTTAATTTTCAGGAGGGGGGGTGGGGCGTTTCCCATTTTATCGGCCAGATTTAAATTTGTAATGATCTCTTTGACGCTCGTATTTGGTTATACTCCGCGTGCTTTGACCCGAAAATAATAACATTATATAATCATGCAGAACAGTATGCTAGGAGTAACGAAATTATGTTTTAGCGAAAATATAACGTTAATGAAAAGGGGCAATAGTGACAGTCATAATGATGAAAATACGATACGATAAGTTAAAAGGAAAAAGTCCGGTCTGTTAAAAAACATGTTTTTTGGTTGTATGTTGATTTTTGATGAAAAAATAAAAAAATGACAGCCTAATTGTTTTTATATCCAAACCAATTGTTTTTTTTAAGCGTTTTGTATTTAAATTTTCGATCGTCTGTTATAAAAAAACCCAATTTTTAAGCGCCATCTCGCGGAGTGAGTAACCATTATATCTGGAGTGAGGCCCGGGGGCCAGCCTTTTTCATAGCAGTGCATTTTATATTGCATTGTATAATAATATAATTATAAATTATATATATATATATATAAATTATATATATAATATAATATATTATATATATATATATTATATATAATCCTATGCAGGCATTTTAAATATTAATATATATATAAAATATAATATAAATATTAATATAATAATATAAAATATATACTAAAAAAGACCACGCACAAACACACACAATAAAAATACAACACCCTATTAATAATATATATATAATATATAATAAATATATATATTATTATATATTAAATTAATATATATAACAATATTAAAAATATATATAATATATATATATTATATATATTTATTTTGTGGTATAATATATATTATATATATATTATTATTATTATTATATATGTATATATTATAATATATAAAAAATTATTATATATATATATATTTTATGTATATATATTTAACAACCACACACACACGCACACACACACCACACATATATATGTGTATTATTATATTAAAATTAATTATATATATATAATATATATAATATAATAAATAAATAATAATTAATTTAATATATAAATATATATATTTAATTTTATTATAATATATATTATACATATTTTTTATATATGATATATGCAATATAATATATATATATATATATTATATATATATATATGTAAATATGTATATATATATATATATTTTATTTTTATATTTATGTAAAAAATGTATATATATATAATATATTTATATATAT